>NC_141539.1:25261578-25417631 GCF_021556685.1 Rattus norvegicus | reverse complement strand
CTGCTCTACAAACGACCCAACAAACAGTTGACAGAGTCAGATACATATATGTGAACCCAACCAATGAACAGAAGCTGCTGATTGAATTAAGAAAAGGCTGATGTAGGCTAAGGAGGAGGGCACTCCTGTAGGACGACCAACAGTCCCAATTAACCCGGACCCCCAAGAACTCTTAGACACTGGATCACAAACCAGGCATCAGATACAAGTTGAGATGAGACCTCCAACACATATACAGCAGAGGACTCTAGGGTCTGGGTTCAGTCTGAGAAGATGCACCTATTCTTCAAGAGACTGGAGGCCCCAATAAGTTTTGAGGTCTAGTGGTGTGGGTGATGTGGGGACATTCGTGTGGAGACAGGGGTGGGTTGAGGAGGTGGAGTACAGGGGTCTGGGAGAAGTTATGGGATGTGGAACTCTCGGGGGCATGGACCAGGAGGGGAATAAAATCTGGAGTGTCCCTTTGAAGGAATCAGAGAAAGGACTGAAAGAGCTTGAAGGGGCTTGAAACTCCATATGTACAACAATGCCAACCAACCAGAGCTTCCAGGGACTAAACCGCTACCCAAGACTATACATGGACTGACCCTGGGCTCCAACCTCATAGGTAGCAATGAATAGCCTAGAAAGGGCAACAGTGGAAGAGGAAGCTCTTGGTCCTGGCAAGACTGAACCCCCAGTGAACTAGATTGTTGGGGGGAGGGTGATAATGGGGGGAGGATGAGGAGGGGAACAACCATATAGAAGGGGAAGGGGAGAGGTTAGGGGGATGTTGGCCTGGAAACAAGGAAAGGTAATAACGATTGAAATGTAAATAAGAAATACCCAATTTAATAAAGATGGAGGGAAAAAAAAAGAAAAAAATCTGGAGTGTAAAAATAAATAAACAAACAAATTGAAAAAGAAAAATTGTTTTTGCTATCTCGGGGTTTTTTGTCTTTCCATATGAAATTGAGAATTGCTCTTTCCATGTCTGTGAAGAATAGTGTTTGAATGTTGATAGGGATTGCACTGAATCTCTAGATTGCTTTTGGTAGGATGGCTTTTTTTCCTATGTTAATTCTATGAATCTGTGAGCATGGGAGATTTCTCCATTTTCTGAGATAGTCTTCGATTTCTTTCTTGTGAGACAGGAAGTTCTTGCCTTATAGATTTGATTAGAGTTACACCAAGATATTTTTCCATTATTTGTTACTATTGTGAAGTGTGCTGTTCCCTAATTTTATTTCCCAGCCTGTTTATCACCTGATTTGTTTGAATTAATTTTATGTCCAGTCACTTTTGTCAAGTTGTTTATCAGCTGTAGGAGTTCTTTGGTAGAATTTTTGCTTATGTATATCATCATATAGTCTTTAAATATTGATACCATGATTTCTTCCTTGCTAATTTGTATCTCTTTGGTCTCATTTTGTTGTCTTACTCCTCCAGCTAGGACTTTTAGTACTATATTTAGTACATATGGGGAGAGTGGTCAGCCCTTTCTTATCACTGATTTTAGTGGGATTGCTTTGAGTATCTCATATTGAAAATTGTTTATTATTTTATACAATATATTCAGATTTGGTCTTCTCTCCCTGAACTCCTCTGAGATCCCCCTATCTTCCCTTCTATTGGAATCCACACCCTTCTGACTCTCACTGAAAATAAGGCCCTACAGGTGTCTAAATAATAGTAATAAAATAAGTTAAAACAAAACCAACAAAACTGGAATTGAACAAAAGAACCAGAAGAAACAGAGCCAAAATAAAGGCAGAGTATATACAAGTAGACACTCAGGCACATGTACATATACAAAACAATTCCCCCAAAACACCAAATTGGATGCCATAATAAATCTTACATAGTAAAGAACATCTAGAAGATACCACTGTGTGTTTTCAGTCAGCCATATACTGCTAGGCATTGGGATTACCTTTGAGGGTATTTTGTACATCCACTGAGATCCTTTTGGAGAAAACTGATTCATTTCATTTGTGAGTGGTTATCATTTGGACATAGCTTCTGGGTTAGGGTTGGGGACATGTGTCTACCTCCTCTCTCAGTGCTGGGACCCTATGTGGTGCATAACCATGCAGGTTAATGGATGCTGCCATAGCGTTGTGAGTTCATATTGTGTTAGTCCTGTTGTATTTAGAAGGCTTCATTTCTTGATGTCCTCCATCACCTCTGTCTCTTACAATCTTTCCTCCTCTTCTTCCAGACTTTCCTGGGCTGCAAGGAGGATTTGATGGAGACCTTGCATTTAGGACAGAGTGTACATGGTCTTTTAATCTCTGCATATCGTGAGTCTCTATATTTGTACTGGACATACATTTATGTTGAGAATTAGTACAAATTTAACTAATAAAACCAGATGAATTGAAGTAATGAAAACCCCACAAGAAGGGAAATGTAGATGCAGGATATAAAAAAGATCAAGTATCATTCCTGACATTTCTTCTTTATCAGTAAGTGTTTATTGAGACTTCATTCTGCAATAATGGTGGCTAATGCTGCATGGTATAATAGAAAATGATTGAGTGATATTTTAGTGCTGATCTCCACGTCTGAGTGTGTACAGATCAGTCTGGCTGCTTTTAATATGTCCAATAATTACAGATACTAAGTTATCAGGTTTAGCTAAACATGGTTAGATAATTACTGAGATAAAATATAGCATGGTTAATTCTCTTTAAACCTAATACTACTTTCCCCATTAATATGCAAAATGACTATGATGTTCATGAAAATAATTTTCCTATAAAATGATGCTCATGCTATGCAACAGTTCCAGTGATATTCTATTAATTAATGAACAAAGACCTAACCTCATTGTACAGTAGACAGTGATTGCTACATTGTCTGATACCACAGGGATGATACCTCATGGTAGGTCAATCTACTAGAAATCTAACCTGTGAAGCGACATCAAAGGAGGATGATCATTGCCTTTACCTCTCGATTTCTATAAAGTTGAATTGTGGTACTTTTATTATAGAAGGTGAAAAAGAGGTTTTATTACTCCTAGGCCAGTTTCATTCTTATTTAAATCAATTTCCCCCTCTCCTCCAACCTGTAATATAGGTGTGCCTAAACTTCTTGACTTCAGTTCCTTCCAATAAGCAATCAGCAAAAGAACCAGTCCCATAATCTAGTATTCTAAGCAAATACCTTCTGAAGTAATTACATTTGCCTAATGACTTTCATTAAAATTGGATATTTAATCTGTGGCAAATGTCTAGAACCTCAATGTATTTTAAACCTGTCTCATAATGCTCACACATACACAGTACATATGTGAAGTGATATATAACTGTAATAAAAATAAACACATATTTGACAGATAAATTAAATTTATTTATGTGCATGCATACTTGAAGACTTAGTGATAGAATAGCATTAACATTTTGAATAGCATGGGCAAATGCTCAAAATATGAGTATCAGAAATGAGCAAAGAAAATTACTCCCTGTCTGGTTATGGACTCCTTTTTTCCCTCTCCACTGTATACCTCGGGTTGTAACAAGTCCTCACAGCTTCATGAATTAGCTTTGATTTTTTTTAGTACTTTCAAGCTGCTTTAATAATAATTGTACCTTTAAAATAACAAATCCCTTTTTAAAAACTTCGTCTCCTGCTTTGCCTGCTCCTCAGGTGAACGCCTTTGAAGTTTGAAATAAGTATATCTGTTAATAACCAAATTTAAACATTCCCAGTTGAATAGAAAGATCAAATTCATTTTATATTTCAACAAAATAATTATGACTAATGGCAACTCTATGCTCTCTTGACATTTTTATGAGTAGACAAACTTTAATATGACTTTCTTTTGATTGACTCAAACTCACAAATGACCAAAATATACATCACTAGATCCAGGGAAGATTTTTGTTTTGATCACGTTGAAGATTTATAGAAAACCCCAATCCATACACAAACCCCATGTGTTCTAAGACAGCTTTCTCTATATGACATCGTACACAGCTGCTACAGGCTTTTCCACCCCTGTTACTGGATGACAGAAGCATTCATTCATGTTAAGCAGTTACTAACATAAAAGTCCTGGGTTAGATATATGCACTGTGAAATGTTTTTTCCAAAAAGGCTTTATTAATTTGCACTCAGATCCACAGTCCTGGAGAGATCCAATTTGTTTGTTTGTTCATTTTGCAGTGCTCCAGAAGAACAAGGGTAATTTTTGTCTCACATTACCTTTAATTGACCCAGTATTCACCAAACACTTTGATAAAACTCAAAGAAATTACTATAGTGTGTTCTGTCTTAAAGCTTTAGCCTGCTTTCCTCAGCAAGTCCTTCCACTCTTTGCATTCATTTTCCTAGTACAGCCATATCATCAGCATTTTGAGTCACTGTCCACATCTCCTCTTTTTGAAATTCCATACCTCTTTAAGGGTTTTCCCTCCTTTACACCTTCAAACAGGCAGTGTCTGTCATCATGTTATCTCTACCCAGGTGTTGTGTCTATCTGGGTGACAGAATTGATGGGCTTGAGGAGATCAGATCTCCAGCATAAGTACTACAGCCTGACACCCTCCTGATTCCTAGTGAACTTCTCATAGTAGTCATTTAGTGTTTGTTGAAAGGGCTGACTTGCTTCTATTTTTGCTCCATAAAATTACTCAATTATGTGCTCATTCTATTACAATTAATGCAGTTTCCTGGAAAACCATTTTATGTATGTTTACCTGCAATGCCTTAATTTGTTGATTTCAATGCTTTCTCTTTTAAATGACCCACTTGGAGCACTCACTATTGTATGATTCTTACAATACAGAACTGTACGTAATAGTGATTAAGATACAGCAGTGAGCTGTTGTTAAGACACTCTAAAACAGCTATGTGGGCAGCACTGATTTTGAAAGTTGTTGGGATTGCAGACTGGTAAAACCATTCTGGAAATCAGTCTGGAGGTTCCTCAGAAAATTGGACATTGAACTGCCTGAGGATCCAGCTATACCTCTCTTGGGCATATACCCAAAAGACGCCTCAACATATAAAAGAGACACGTGCTCCACTATGTTCATCGCAGCCTTATTTATAATAGCCAGAAGCTGAAAAGAACCCAGATGCCCTTCAACAGAGGAATGGATACAGAAAATGTGGTACATCTACACAATGGAATATTACTCAGCTATCAAAAACGAGTTTATGAAATTCGTAGGCAAATGGTTGGAACTGGAAAATATCATCCTGAGTGAGCTAACCCAATCACAGAAAGACATACATGGTATGCACTCATTGATAAGTGGCTATTAGCCCAAATGCTTGAATTACCCTAGATCCCTAGAACAAACGAAACTCAAGACGGATGATCAAAATGTGAATGCTTCACTCCTTCTTTAAATGAGGAAAAAGAATACCCTTGGCAGGGAAGGGAGAGGCAAAGATTAAAACAGAGACTGAAGGAACACCCATTCGGAGCCTGCCCCACATGTGGCCCATACATATACAGCCACCCAATTAGACAAGATGGATGAAGCAAAGAAGTGCAGACCGACAGGAGCCGGATGTAGATCTCTCCTGAGAGACACAGCCAGAATACAGCAAATACAGAGGCGAATGCCAGCAGCAAACCACTGAACTGAGAATAGGTCCCCTATTGAAGGAATCAGAGAAAGAACTGGAAGAGCTTGAAGGGGCTCGAGACCCCAAAAGTACAACAATGCCAAGCAACCAGAGCTTCCAGGGACTAAGCCACTACCTAAAGACTACATGGACTGACCCTGGACTCTGACCTCATAGGTAGCAATGAATATCCTAGTAAGAGCACCAGTGGAAGGGGAAGCCCTGGGTCCTGCTAAGACTGAACCCCCAGTGAACTAGTCTATGGGGGGAGGGCGGCAATGGGGGGAGGGTTGGGAGGGGAACACCCATAAGGAAGGGGAGGGGGGAGGGGGATGTTTGCCCGGAAACCGGGAAAGGGAATAACACTCGAAATGTATATAAGAAATACTGAAGTTAATAAAAAAAAAAAAAAAGAAAGTTGTTTTGGTGCTGTGTTGATTGATGTTTTTGAGAGGCTTTGGTGAATATTTGATAAAGAATCTTCAAATCCATCACGTAAAGACCTTTCTGAACCATTAGTTATTTGTGAGAACTAATCGTTACCAAATGTGTTCAGAACATTTGTCGTCTCTAACTTTCTTATTGGTTCTATAAAACTATCATTTTATACAAATAAAGGCCAAGTCTTGGAGTTTAGATATTTTGCTCATTTTAATTATGTTTTCTACGTGAGGTTATAAGTGGAAAAGTTTTAGTTGCCTCTATTAAAATACAAATGAAAATAATGGATATTTAATTCCTCCCATAATAAATAAAAATTAACCAATCTTCTTATAATTAGTAGTTTTAAAGAGTTTAGAAAATGATCATTTCTTTGGAACCTGAGGTGGAAGGACTGACAGAAGTTTGAGGCCTTCAGGCATTACATAGGCATTTATGTACAAGCTCAGGCTATGAAATGAGACCCAAACTCAAAATCAGAAAGAAAATAAAAAGTTTCAAGATATGAAATTAAAATGTTAGAAAACATGTCATTTTAAAGGTATGAACCTCCCTCTATCTATAGAAATAGGATTCTCAGTGATGCAGGGTGTTGGACATGTAGTCCAAATATGATGAGGGCAATGGGACCAGAGGACCTCATACCTTTCATGTTTTTCTTTTCGTAAGTCACAGGCCTTTTTTTGAAACAAAAGTCCTATTGGAACTGAGGACTTACCCTGTCTTCTAAACCTCCGTAGCTTTTTGTAGCATATTTCCTAGTATAGCTGGCAGTACATTCTACATTCTCCTTCATGAGCACTTGATGGGGTTGCCAATTCTGATGATGGTGGTGGTTAGGCAAACATCTGCGTTGCTGCCTCCCTCTTCTTTTCAGTGCACACATATCTACAGTTTTTCCTTCTTCTCGCAATGCCATTATGCTTCTTATAGGTTTGTGGATTTGACTCCTTTGGTATGAACACTTTGCATAGATGCATTCCTAAGTATCAATTCACCTTGGACATACTTTAGTATCTCTGTGTACCATGTCCTTCTGAGCCCTGTCCACTAACTATGAGAGAGCATGCTCTTGAAACCAGAAACTTTAGCTCAATTTAACTAGTCTTTAGTTTAGGTTTAGTCCATATCTGAGGATTAATGTATTAGACTAAGGAAAATGGAATCATATTGAAAATAGGTGGTGCTTCTAATAGGGACTAAGGGAAGCTCAAATCACACTGTCAGCTGAATATTCTTTTTACATAATTTCTTCAGTTGGATGCTAGTTTCATTCCAATTCTCATGACTATCTTCCATTTTTTGTAAAACTCAGAATCTGAAAGAGCATTGCTTACCACTCAAGGAAGGGCACATAGCATATGACACTCTTCTTCATGCTTGGGTATGACCACTGAACTTACAAATGCCCCAAAGCTGTCAACACACGAATAGCGTCCCCAAAGCTTCTATACAACTTACAGTTTAGATAGAAACAGTGCTTTTCTAATTCTAGAAGGAAGAAGGCAAAATTCCTGCCTCAAAAAGTGACAGTACCAAATAGATATGGCAGACCTTCAAGATGGGGCAGACTACTGTCTAATGGTGTATGCCACCTTACTGTAGTTTCAGTGTACTTTTATACACAAATGGAACACAGAAAGCAATAATCTGAGGAAGAACATGATCAGAAAAATATGTAAATAAACACCAGGAAGCACCTACTGATAGTAACAGAGCAGCCTTTTCCCAGAACTACCTCAGAACAGACCAATTTAAACATAATTGTCTGGCACACATAGTAGATTATATCTGGGAAAGCACAAAAGCAAGGCAGAAAGGCCATATTTATTAAGAGTACACTGAGGACAGCACCCAAAATATCCTTTTACCAGAACTTGCTACTGTAGCTATGTTCTGATATCTAACAAGAATAATCAAGTCTTATAAACTGAATATAAATGTTTGTAGCAGGAGGCACACAATTTCTTCCTAGAACAATCCAGGGAATGAAATGCACCTGAGGTAAAGGGCCCTCTGCCTCTTTTCCTGGAGTCTTGTTCAAGGTTCCCATTTGTTCACAAAGTGTCTTGACACTTGAGAAAGAGGCAACCTGATCTCTGTGAGGTCAAGGTCATCTTGTTTACATACTGATACCCTGCTTCAAAAAAATGCACATGATCATAGCAATGGTCAAAATTTAATGTCCATCATTACTACATATTAAGTGAACTACAAAGGGTCTTGCAAATGATAATCTAAAATGTCCTTAATTCCATCAGTAGATGGAATTATCTCATATGATCATCTGTCCTCTGTTAATTCTAAATCATTACTGAGCTTTTCTCTCTATCTCTTTATGTATCTGTGGCTGCTTTCATCTCAAGAGGATATCCCAGTCTTCTCAGATTTCAGTCATCATTCTTTGGGGTTATTCAGATGGAATGATGCTGTTATTTGATTCAATTTTAAGAGATGCACTTTTTAGGTACAAGTTATGAAGTAGTCTGTGTGCTGGAGACACAGCCATATCCTTTATATCTTTCGCTGAGTGACTGCTCCAAATTTTTCTGGGAAAAATTAATTAGCTTTCACAATATTGGATTTCACTGATTTTGAGCAAAGTTTCAAACATCTGTTCCATGCCATTTGTTAATTTTCAGAATTAGGTAGAGATTGGAAATAAATCTTCTGATCATGGACTGGAGTTTTCCTTGGTCTTGCCTTTTGGATACATGAGCATTTTCAGCTTTTAGACTGCTTTGATCTTGCATGTCCTCTGTGTCTTTAGGATAACTGTTTGTCAGGTTCATTCCACACTAGTGACTTTTCATTAATGACTCCTGATAGGAAGGCAGGGAATGAAAGCAAATTGTTTGCTACAGGAATCAGGAAGAATAATCCTTGGAATAATAAGGCAATAGAATGTTTTATCCATATTTAACTTCTACTATTAAGGCAGATAAAGATGTATCATTATCCTCAGCTCTAGGCAGAAAAAAAAAAACTTTTGGGGGGAAGGTACCGTAGAGAGAACATTTAACCAGAAGAATCATTGGGGAAAGAGATTTTTCAGGTATAAGGAAGATACCAAAAATTTTCGCCTGATTCGTTTAATTGCTGTTATGATTTAAAGCAATAAATCCCATCATGTAGAGAGCCCGGCAGCTCAGTCCTTTACAAATTTGTCATCTGTTTGTGGCCAATAGTCTTAGTATCTATTTCTATTGTTTTCTATTAACTTAGACTTGTCATGTAGACAACAATTTTCTTCATTATCATAAGACAGGGAGCACTGGCACGATTTATCTGAAAACCATTTTATTAACTGAACACTTGAAGACTGAAAAATACTGCGGGAAAGATGATGTACTGGAGAAAATGCTTTCCACGTAGATTCAGAACTCTGAGGGCCTTTATAGCTCTTCTTAATGCTCAACTTGATGTTTTTTGTTTTCTGTTTTTTTTTTTGGTTTCTTTTTGCTCATTCCATTCATATCAACTAAATTATTAACTCTTGGGATGTCTCTGTAATTGAAAGTTAGAAAGTGCCTTTTTAGAAGTGTAGGAATTGCCTAGTTTGGAGGTGTATACCTGTATCTCGTCATTTGAGAGGTGCAGACAATAAGGCTAGAAGTTCAAGGTCATCTTCAACTATACAGCAAAATACACTCAAGCCAACCTGGTCTACATGAAACCCTATATCACAGTCTGGAAAATACAATACTATAGTGGTATTTATCACTTTTCTTTGCTTCTTGGACAAAATGACATACTTTGACAAAGCCACCTATAATTTTAAATGTCTAGGAAGAGCTTGATATTTAAAATAAGTCCTTGAAAGGCAGTAATTTTCCATTTTGAGACTACATGCTTCACCCATAATACTCTGATTTAGCTTTTGTCTCTAGAATTTGTTCAGACCAAGAAAGCAACAGCAGCCCACATAATGGTTTAATAGGATACATGGATAATAGTGAGTGAAAGCAAAATTAATTCTCTTGGGGTATGGAAATTAGAACCTTGGAACAGACACCCAAAAATTATCAGCTTGGCACTTAAAAGTCTTTGAGATGTTTTCAGTCGACATTATTTTCTGTTGGATTTATTTGTACAATTGAAATGGCTGAAATTCACAGCACAATTTTAAACTTTCTTACAAGACACAGTAAAACAGCATTTCTCTCAGAATGATAATGGGTAAGTGATTACATTAGGGAAGTGGAATGTCTATGTCAGAGAACATTAAAACTTTAAAGTCTGAAGAGTTGATATAGACAGAAGTGGACAGAAAATCTTCTTGGAAACACGTAGAGTGTAAACTTATTCTCAAGTGATATTTGAGTTTCCTTATAGGTAGGAGGGTAGACAGGAGCATTGCAGGCACATGTATAAAAAAAGGAGACTATAACACTTGACAGAGACTCATATGAGAAAGTTAACTTCTACTTGGTTAAGTGGTAACTTATGAACTTATCTCTTTTCTCTTCTGGACTGTATAAAAGCAAGACAATGCTTTTCTTGTTAAGGAGCTCATATAAGCAGGAGATGCTTAGCTAAGGGAAAACCTTAAAAGACAATTTTTTGAGACTTAAGTTGCTCTGGTGGTTTGTCTGATGATGCTCCGATGGTAGGATTCATTTCCCAAATGACTCAGACCTCAAGATGTCATTTGGGTAAAACTGGATGAGATGTTGATGTTATCTAGAAATATAGACAGTAAAAATTTCAATATAGTTCAAAATTATTTTTCTATGTAATTTTTATATATGAAGTAAAGCCTTTACAGCAGTATTATAAGATAACTGGTGTTTATAAATATTTTAAGATTAAAAGAAGTTACTTGGTTTGCCTGATGGGCCACAAATACTAGTAGTGTAAAGAGTTTAATATAGGGATATCCTGATTTTGTGTTCATGCTTTTTCCATGAATCTGTACTGCCTTGTCTCATGCCAAGGAAGAGAGAGAATTCAGAACATAACAAATGATTTAGGATGAAATGTTCTCTCTCTCTCTCTCTCTCTCTCTATATATATATATATATATATATATATATATATATATATCCATTTGGTTCATAACTTCTGTTACTTTCACTGTGCCTCTGTTTAGTTTCTGTTTCCATGATCTGTCCATTGGTGAGAGTGGGGTGTTGAAGTCTCCCACTATTATTTTATGAGGTGCAATGTGTGATTTTGAGCTGAAGCAAAGTTTCTTTTATGATTGTGATGAGTGCCCTAGCATTTGGGGCATAGATGTTCAGAATTCAGATTTCATCTTGGTAAATTGTTCCTTTGATGAGTATGAAATATCCTTCCTCATCTTTCTTGATAACTTTCAGGTGAAAGTCGATTTTATTTGATATTAAAATGGCTACTCCAGCTTCTTTGTTGGGACCATTTGCTTGAAAAAAATTTTCTGTACTGTCTCCCTTTGTCACTGAGCTGTGTTTCCTATATGGAGCAAAATACTTGATTCTGTATATATATCCATTCTTTTAGTCTATGTGTTTTTAGTTGAGGAATTGAATACATTGGTGTTAAGAGATATTAAGAAATAGTGATTGCTGCTTTCTGTCATTTTTGTTGTTAGAGGCAGAATTATGTTTATTTGGCTATCTTCTTTCACTTTGTTGAGAGAAGATTAATTTCTTGCTTTTTCTCATTTGTAGTTTCCCTCCTGTGTTGGAGTTTAACATTATCTTTTATAGGGCTGGATTTGTGGAAAGATATTGTGTAAATTTGGCTTTGTCATGGAATATCTTGGCTTCACCATTTATGGTAATTAAGACTATGCTAGGACTGCCATTTGTGTACTTAGGATCTGTATGACATTTGCCCAGGGTCTTCTAGCTTTCATAGTCTCTGTTGCAAAGTCTGGTGAAATTCTGATAGGTCTGCCTTTATATGTTACTTGACCTTTTTCCCTTACTGCTTTTAATATTCTTTCTTTGTTTTGTGCATTTGGTGTTTTGACTATTATGTGATGGAGGAATTTCTTTTCTTTTTTTTTTGGAATTTCTTTTCTATTTGGAGTTCTATAGGCTTCTTGTATGTTTATGGGCATCTCTTTCTTTAGGTTAGGGACATTTTCTTCTACAACTTTGTTGAAAATATTTACTGGCCCTTTGAGTTGTGAATCTTTGCTCTGTTCTATACCTAATATCCGTATGTTTGATCATCTCATTGTGTGCTGGATTTCCTGGATGTTTGGGGTTAGGAGTTTTTTTAATTTTGCATTTTCTTTGATGGTTGTGTCAATGTTTTTCTATGGTATCTTCTGCCCCTGAGATTCTCTCTTCTATTTCTTGTATTCTGTTGATGATGTTTACATCTATGATTCCTAAGTTTTCTATCCCCAGAGTTGTCTCCTTTGTGAGTTCTTTATTGTTTCTATTTCCATTTTGAGATCCTGAATGCTTTTGTTCAATTCCTTCACATATTTTGTTGTGTTTTCCTATATTTCTTTAAAGGACTTATGGGTTTCCTCTTTAAGTGTTTCTACCTGTTTACCTGTGTTGTCCTGTGTTTCTTTAGGGGAGTTCTTTCTTTCTTTCTTAAAGTCTTCTATCCTCATCATGAAATGTGATTTTAAGCTAGAATCTTGTTTTTCAGGTGTGTTGGGGTATACAGGGCTTGCTGTGGTGGAAGAACGGGTTTCTGATGATACTAGATGGCCTTGGTTTCTGTAGCTTATTTTGTTGGGATTGCTCCTGCCAACTGGTTATCTCTGGAATTAGCTGGTTTTGCTCTCTCTGACTGGAGCTTGTCCCTCCTGTGAGCCTGTAAGCCTATGGATCTTAGGTGTGCCAGCACTCCTGTGCTTATTGGTGTGTTAGTACTACTGGGAGATCTGCTGTCTCTAGGCAGGACTCGGGTACAGGGCGGGCCTGGAGTGGGAGGTAGGATTGGGGTCTAGATAGCTGTGGCACAGGGTCAAGCCAGGGGCACAGATGAAAACCAGGATTCTGTCCCTGGCTGCTCTATGGTTTCTGGGTCCTGTGGGCTCCTGTCACATTCCGCTTGGGCCTGGTGTTTGGGCTCTCAAAGTCTGTATATTTTCCTTCAAGGATTGTATCACTCACATAAAATGAAGCCAGAAGGAGAGCTTAGATCATAACTAATGTTTGCTGAAGTTCAGCTGTAGTAGATTGTCAGCATAGCAATGGAATTTTCCCTGGCGTCCACCTCGTCTCATCAGCCAGCACCAGGGCAGTTCCAGCTCTGTATATTCATGTGGTTTACATGACAGTCAAAAGTTTTCAAACAAGTTAAAAAATGATTAATAAAAATATGCACACTCTTCTACTTTATTAGGAAGAAAATCAGTTTTGAGAGGTACTAAATGGCAGACTTAGCCATCAATTTTTTTTAATATTTTAAATGGAATACTGATTTATTCCCAAGTGCTTAAGGTCAGAACTTTACAGTCCTTGAACAGATGAGTGGATGCAAAACTTGTGTTCTCCCCAGCCATGGGACACCACATTTTTAATTATGATATGGTTGCCAGGGTTCTTAGTATTCTGTTTGTTGGGAAAGACGGTATTTTTGCATTTATGAGAAATTCTGAAACCAGAAAATTCACTACAGTTGTTTTGATAAAATGGTATGGAGACAAACTCTATTTTAAATATTTATGTTTGTATCTATGGGCAAATGCTACTCTCATCTTTAGTCAAAGAAAATTCTCTTTGTAGTTAGCAAAGAAGGCTGCATAAGAAGCTGAGAATAGGTAAAGCAAGTCCTCAGGTAAGAAGAAAACACTAAGCCCACCCTCCCTAAGGCTAGGGAGCCTTACACAGGAGAGTGCTGACAGAAAGCAAGAGCCAGAAAGAAGGAAAATGGCCTTGAAATGCTATTTGGGGACATGAGATGGCTGTAAAACATGATCTCAGAGAAAATGGAAGTGCTTGTGCTGGACCTGTGTACCTACTGGTAAGCCCACACTCTGCCAATTAGTAGTTCAAACCATTTGGTCTCACAGATGTTCCTGGTTAAAATCAAGGGTTCCTGAAAGAAAAGAAAAAAAACACAAAGGTAGGGAAAGACACCATAGGAAGGAGGCATGGCTGACAAGTGTGAGAGATTGAGAAATAAAAAGTCTGAGGATGAGTGCAAATGGAATGTAACTACGTAAGTGTATGAAATTGTCAAACAATTCAAAAAAATCAAAATTAAAAATATCTATATATTTTGTTTCTCCTTGTATGTTTAGTTTTTTTTCATTTAATTGCTATTTATTTTCATAAACATGAGGTATTTCAAAGTGCTCTAAGGTGCAGCACTAAATATATACACATTTTGAAGAAAATTAAACACAGAACTTTGCCATTTTTACCCAGTTCTATGCACCAAACATGAACAAATACAGTAACAAGGAAGAGAAACAGGCTAGGAAAAAAAAGGAATATATATATATATATATATATATATATATATATAGTAAAATTTCTTTACAAAAGTTTCTTAGTTCAAAAAGTGATAAAGTAATATCTACTCAAAACTTCCACAACTCATTTTCATACGAAAATATAAGTATCAAATTTAGTTATGTATCAGCATCATACTAAAGTATACAGGCCGTGTAGGAATTAGTACAGTGCATAACAGATTAACAATGTATTTGTATACAAAACATGCTCCTCAAACATTGAGGTATTCTTACAGTACTTAGGTGTGAACTTCCAGTCTAATACTGGCCCGAGAGCCACCTCTCATTACCCAGGACGTATACAAAAGGCGGGTGTATCAATGGTATTTACACAAGCGTTCCCAGGGGCATCAAATGGCAACCCCCCTTCTGTGGCATTTGCTGGAACTTAAGCACCATTGTAAAACGAAGGAATGACTCTGTTTGGAAACTTGGACCGGAACACGGTGACTTCATGTTTAGTTAAGATTAAGTTTCCACTGAATAATTTTATCTCATTGAAGAATGGAGAAGGGTAGACAGAAAACCCTGGTCTCCATATTAATATTTTTATGAATATGATGCCATTTAAAAATAGACAAGTTTACAGAAATGGCTTATATCTTGAAATGTAGACTCAGACTTACTCTAAATCCCCAGGATTCTCTGGAGGCACTTAAACTGCCTTGCATTTCTTTCCAGAGCCTCTGTACCACACCAGCCCACCCATCCTGTGGGCTGCTGTACAGAACCATTAAGAAGACCATCTGATCCATCTGATTTTTCCCACCAGACATCAGAGTCATCTACGGTGACAGTCCTTCTCTGGGAAGGATAGCAGAGGGATTTCATCATCCAGCTATGCCTGTGTGATGCAAAGCTTTGCCTGCTGGTTCATCAGTTTCTGCATTTATCATGTTACTCCTTTGCCAAGGGACAATCCTGAAGATAAAACCTGAAGTGCTCCCCAGTGACATCTGAACTGGGAAGGATTAGGACTTGAGAGTAATGAAATACTACCACAAGAAGACTGAGACACGTACTACAGCTATCCTCAGCATTAACTGCATGTAAATGCATTCAGCAGCCTGGAACAGTTCTCAACACTAATAATAAAGTGAGAAATTTCTTCAGTGAGAAGACTACATCTCTGAATCTGAGATTAAATCAAAATAATTGAAAACAAGGGAGCAAAGGAAGCTTTCCTGTGGCTCTGTAATATCACCAAGTTCTGTGTAATTGAAAAGGAAAAAAATAGAAACACAGAAGGAGCGTGTGCAGAAAGCACGTGAAGAATGAGCATCAAAGAAATCAACAGGAAAAATGACTTCCCCTAAGGATTAGACCAAAGAAACACTATTGGAAAAAAAGAAATCCATCATCTCCCTCCCAGGGGGATATGTAAGAGAAAATGCAAGCATTTTGAAATGAGAAGAAACAGCACTGGGATTTAAAACAAAAATTAATCTAGCTGACAAAGAGCTATGGAAGGTGTTTATGTGTTCTGAGGGGGACATAAAATCATTGAAATATGAGCATATGCATTTATGTACAATATATGTTTTATGCTGTTTCTGCCTCAATATTGTACATTTGTTATTCCAAATTATCAATGACCCACAATAGTAAGCTAGGCTTCTCTGGAGGATGATATAGAAGGATGATAATATGCTTCTCCTGTACTCTTTAGTTTTAAATTGTTTTATTTATTTTTATTGATGTGCATGTTCATGTTTGTGGGTGCCTGCCATGTGTTTGTGGATGACGTGGAGCCCAGCAAAGGATGCCCAGGAGCCAGAGTTGCAGGGATATGACTCAGGTACTAGAAAGCAATCTTGGGTCCCCAGGAAAACAGTCAGAGCTCTCAGACACTGAGCCATCTCTCCAGTTGCTTTTCTCCCCCTTTATGTATTTATGTATTTATTCATCCATCTATTCATTCATTCATTCATCCATCCATCCATCCATTCATTCCTTCACTCACTTTGCATCCTATTGCAGCTACCCCTCCTCCCAGACCCATGCTTAGAAATCTCTTCCCCGACTACTCTCTACCCTTCTCTAAGGAGAAGGGGAAGGCCCCATTGGTTACCTTGCCCTAGTGACTTGAAGTTACAGAAAGACTAAGTAATCCTCTTCCACTGAGGCCCAACCAGACAGTCCAGCTTGGGGAAGGGCTCCAATGGCAGGCAACAGAGAGAGTCCTTCACTTTTAAAGGTAATATGAGAGAATTTTTAATAGAGTGGGCCACCAAACTGGCTGATGCCCAGTTGCCAGCCCAGGACCCTTGCAAACGTTCTTGAAATCTGTGCGCTGTGCTCAGCTAGCTGGCAGTGCTCAGAAGACTGGCTAACGTGTTAGAATATTTTCTGACACTGCGTGCCTAGTTTACTTATATTAGTTTCATGTCTGTTTCAATTTATAACCATATATCTTTGGTATAATCCTTTTTACAGTTTGTTCATTGATGTAACGTGAATCATCACTGCATGACCTGGCCTACCACAAAGCATAACACAGCTAGCTCTGTGCAGAGTCACGTGGTTGATTGTTTACTTCAGATACCATAAAAATAGCTCTTACTAAAGCTTCCTGTTTTATTTTTAAAAAATCTAATTTGTTATTGATTATTGAGTGAAAATATGATCATATTTTATTTGTGTTTTCAGTGTCCTAGAAATAAACATTTTTCCTTAGAAATAAAATGGACTATTTTGCATATAATATTAAGATTTAAAAATATTTTTTTGAAAATTGTGCATATTCTTTTCATTGAAAAATCTTTCAGAAACAAACAGGAAACACATTAAAACCTGTATTATTAAATATATCTGTTAAATATTTGTCTCTTGTCTAAGAACAATACAATGGAAGGTGGTCTCATCTGATGAATAGAGCCCAGAGAGTAGGGACTGGAGACTGAAACAATATAACAGATAACAATGTAACAGAAACCAGTAAGGAGGAAAACCCTTCCCCAATAAGGATACATAGAGAAATAAACTAAGTATGTCCCTGTCAGTTTGCAGAGGAAGCTTAGAAGCCCCTCCACACCTGGGCTTCATCTAAGGAACACAACATACACACGGAAAGTCCACCACATACAAATTTGCAAAATACCAGCATAGTGTCAAGGTCTGTAGACATCAGTGTTCAAAGATTTTGATGATCTCTCCCTGAGCTCACTAGTTCCTTCTCATTCTTGGGAGTGATTTTTCCTTTCTTACGAAACTGCCTTTATTTCTATTCCTAACCACATATTTCTGGCACAATCCTTTTTCCCAAGGATATCAGAGAAGGCCTAGGGAGTCAGGCCCATGGCTGAGTATAAAGCCTTTTTGCTCTTGGTATTTTTTAATACTGACCAAAAGTTTGCTTCCCCTGACACTGTGGGCATTTTTATTATCCTTCTGACCTCCATAACGAATTTAAAAGTCATAATGTATGCTAAGGGATTGGTTGCTGGCCTGTATTATTACTGGTGGTGAATTTTAAGCTTGTAAAAGGAAGAGATATTAAAATCCAGCCCTATCTTCTCTCCTCTCACTTTCTGGTTACTGCAAACCCAGTAGTTTCCTTTGTCACATGATTTTTCCAGGCCATACTACCTCACTGCAATTCCAAAATCAACTGGGCTAAATGATTAGGAACTGAACTTCCCGGAGCTGTGGTCCCAAATAAATCCTTCTAGCTTCCAAATTGCTTAGAAAAGCTACTTGTAGCAGTAACACATCTCTGACTGATACATCCTATTTCTCTAAAGTCAGCAGCTTTGGCCATCATCTTATCCACCTGCTATGGGAAGGGATGGAGCTGAATGAGGTCTTCAGAACATAGGGTCCCCTTGCTCTTGGCATGGCATCTTTGCTATGAACCTGCCTCAAAACCATGAAATCATCTCACAATTTTCTCTGAAGAAATTAAATACCAAAACTTTTTACAAAGTAGGGAGAGGGAAGTAGTCAAGGAGAGTAGTCAATTATGTTTAAACAGTTTCTAATTTCTTGATTCCTGGCCCTGGCTTTATTATTTGTTGAGAATGTACCATGTACCTGCCTACTTCAGTTGACCCAGGGGATCAGTGGTGTATTTCACCTTAACTCTGATTTCTATATAAATCTATTTTGTGTTTTATTTCTGAGTCCCCAACATTGTATTGCTCTTTATTTCTGGCTTGTTGAGTCATCTTTATTTGTTTGTTGGGTTTGAATAAAGCTTTTATTATTGTTTTTCTGGAGGTCTTGAAGAAAGATGAAAGTCACTTCTGCATTGAGTCTATTATCTAAAACTGGTACCGTGGCAAATGTAAAAGATATGCCACCATCATGAATTTATAGATATATATGTCTAGATCCTTAAGTTCTGTATCTTAGAAATATTATAATTGTAACTTCTGTATCATAATTAGTATAAAAATGATTTTTCTTGAGTTCCAAATTTCTGTTTTTCTGTGATATTCTTTGACTATATTGTCAGTTTCATTTATAGAAAAGAATCTGTCACACTTTCTTCAGTCATTTAAAATATTACTACTTTTCACCAGTTCCAAAAAGTAATTAACCCCTTTATCTTTTGCATGATTAAGATTTCTCTTTCTTTCTCCTCTCTCTCTCTCTCTCTCTCTCTCTCTCTCTCTCTCTCTCTCTCTCTCACACACACACACACACACACACACACACACACACACACACACACACACACACTCCAGATTTTATTCCCTCCTGGTCAATCCTCCAAATGTTCCACTCCTTCCTGCCACCCCACCAGACCTCTAAACACTCTAGGGCCTCCAGTCCCTTGAGGGTTAGGTTCATTTTCTCAGATTGAACCCAGACCTGGCAGTCTTCTGCTGTATATGTGTTGGGGGCTTCCTGTCAGCTGGTGTATGCTGCTTGATTGGTGATCTAGTGTCTGAGAGAACTCAGGAGTCCAGGTTAATTGAGACTGCTGGTCCTACTACATGGTTGCACTCCTCTTTAGCTTCTTCCAGCTTTTCCCTAATTCAAACACAGGGGTCAGCAGCTTCTGTTCATTGGTTGGGTGCACATATCTGCATCGGACTCTTTCAGCTGCTTGTTGGGTCTTTCAAAGAGCAGTCATGATAGGTCCCCTTTTGTGGACACCCATAGCTTCGGTAATGATCTCAGGTCTTCGGGACTCCCCTTGAGCTAGATCCCACTTTGGGTCTGTCGCTGGACCTTCTTTTCCTCAGACTCTTCTCCAGTTCCATCCCTGAAGTTCTTTCAGACAGGCACAGTCACTTTTTTGACTGTGGAATAGCAAATCCATCCCACACTCGATGCCCTCTCTTTCTGCTGGAGAAGGGCTCTACAAGTTCCCCTTCCCTACTGTAGGGCATTGCATTTGGGTCCCTACCATTGAGTCCTCAGAGTCTTTAACCTCCCAGGTCTCTGGTATATTCTGGAGGGTCCTCCCAACTTCCTACCTCCGGTGGTTGCCTGTTTTTTTCTTTCTGCTAGGCCTCAGGGCTTCAGTCCCTTTCTTTCACCGAATAACAGATCATGTTCCCCCACCCCCATCCTCTTTCCCTTCCTGGTCCCTCCCTCCCCCGTTGTAGTTGCTTTCTTCTACCTCCCAAGTGGGACTGAGGCATCCTTACTTGGACCCTTCAGCTTATTGACGTTTTTGAGTTCTGTATCTTGGGTATTCTCTATTTTTTTCTGGCTAACATCCACTTATTAGTGAGTGTATACCATGCATGCCCTTTTGATCTGAGTTACCTTACTCTGGATAATATTTTCTAGTTCTATCCATTCGTCTGCAAAACTCAGGAAGTCTTAATTCTTAATAGCTAAATAGTATTCCATTGTGGAAATGAACCACATTTTCTGTATCCATTCCTCTGTTGTGAGACATCTGGGTTGTTTCCTGCTTCTGGCTACTACAAACAAGGCTGCTGTGAACATAGTGGAACGTATGCCCCTGGGGCATGGTGGGGCATCTTTTGGATATATTCTCAAGAATAGTATTTCTTGGTCTTTAGGGATATCTATTTTCAATTTTCTGAGTGCCCCACCTGCAGGGCAGTCAGTGGAGGTTGAGGACCACATAGGAGAAAATGGAGGACAAGAGACATGAGAAGAATACAAAGACAATAGTCTGATCAAAGCAACAAATTTTATTTTTTTCCCAAGGCTGAATTTATGCCATAGCAAGGGTAACAGAGGTAGGGAGAAAGCAGGAAATATTCACAAAAGCCAAGGACACTGTGCTCTTGTGGTCAGGTATTCCGCTGCCGTCAACAGGATGTTGGTTTCTCAGAAAAGTCACAAGTTTGTCATATTGTTAGGCAACCTGACGTCAGATTTGCATTAGCCTTCTGCAGCTGGCTGGAGATTTTCCATCGTGCTGACCCAGTCATCATATTTTCATTCTAGCATTTTTCCATTTTATTTTACTTAATTCTAACTATAATATTAACATAATAATGGAGGATTTTAAGGGCATAGCTCACAACATCTCCCCCTTCCTTATAATCAAATGAAAGGGTGACCAATTGCCATGTTGTCCTGGAATGAGCCCCTCTGGAACTGCATTTGTCTTAGGTTAGAGCTATATTTGTCACTTGGCCAAGAGAATCTCGTAACCAGGGTCTGTCATGGGATAAGGCAGCAGCTAATGACAGCCCCCCTGTCTTAGGTCCTTTATTCATGAGTATATTGCTCTCTTACTTGTCATTGACTGTCCAGTTCAGCACGCAGGGTTGACGATTCATTGATGTTTCAGCAAAGGCATCAGGAGAGCAGGCAAGAAAGAAAGATTGGCCTCATTTGGCCCAAGGACAAAAAGGTCCTTTCCTGGGCTGGGAGGAAATATGTAGGTGAGCTTGGCTCACACACACACACGTTGGGTTGCTCTTGGGCTTCTCATCTTCTATATTTGAGGAAGGATAAGCCATCATCATTAGTACAGAAAGAATCATTATTCCATCTATCATTGTATAACCTATAGAATTGATCTGTGCCAAACAGCATGAAAAGAGGTGATTTGTTGGAAGCCAGCTGGCTGGCAATGCCCTTCTGTGAGCTCAAGGGATAGCCTGACAGGCTACAGTCAAAGCCAGTTCCCAGGCACACCCAGCACAGATCTTCCAGCAGAGAGGCACTGACTACTTAAAGGAAAAGCGTGGTAGGAGAGGCTCTCTAGGAGTCTTCTGAAGCTGTGTGTTCCCCAGCAGTCTCCCTGTAGCCAGACAAGTTCACCCACACTGGAGGCAGGCTCTTCTCTGCTCATCCACAGCAATATCACCTCTGTTTTCTTTCCAGACTCTCATCAAAGGGCGGGGAAATACAAAGGACAGCTCCTTTGCTCCTCTGTTCCAGTGGTGGCAGGGTGCTGAACCGGGAAGGTGGAGAGCACAAGGTGGCCAGGAGCTGCAGGGCAGCAAGGGAGGCACTGGGTGGGGCAGGAGCGCAGCACAATTGCTGCCACCTTTTGTACTGTCCCACTGCGAGGCGCTGCCAAACTGGGGCCGGAGGCTGGTTCAGTGGGGCAGTCCATTATCATCAAGGTGGGAGCATGGCATGGTGCAGCCAGAGCTGAGAGTTCTACACCTTCATGGGAAGGCTTCCTGTGGAGACTGACTTCCAGGCAGTTAGAGTGAAGGCCTTAAGCCCACACCTACAGTGACACACCTTTTCCAAGAAGGTCACACCTCTCAATAGTGCCCCTCCCTGGGCTAAGCATATACAAACCATAACAGGAATGAAGGGAATGAAGACAGTGAGGGAAAGACAAAATATAGAGTGATCAGATTAAGTAGCAAACAGTTTGTGAGTTGGTCTTTGCTGATTTTCATGATGTGGCTGTCATGCAACAATGCAACGACCTTTGGATATAAAACTGAACATTTGTGCATCATCTCATTAAATGCTTGAGTCTATCAAATTTTAAGATCTTACATTATTCATGTCTTTGAAAAGAAGAAATAAAACCCCGGGGAAGCTCCCCAACACAGCTTGGAGCTTTGCTCCTTGCATATCTGCTTTCAGACTCTTAAGTCCCCCTTACTAGCTGGGAGATCCCAACATCTCTCTCACCTCTACCCTCCTTCCCCCACAGTCTAGTTGCTATGGAGATAGACTTTGCTGCACCAAGCTTGAGAGGTGCTAGAAGCTGGCTGGCCAACCTCTGCCACAGGCTGTGGGTGGAAAGGAGGAGCCAGATAAAGTACCATCTGGGCAGAAAGGCCCAGGATCCTGTAGAGGTCAGTTATATAGTCAATTTTGGAGAACATAGCATGAGGTGCTGAGAAGGTGTATGTTGGTGTAAAATTATAAAAAAACCCAAAAAACAAAACAAAACAAAACAAAACAAAACAACAACAACAAAAGCAGTCTTTCATCCCCCACTAGATCAGGCACTGTACTGCCCCAAGATATCTGGCAGATGCCTTTATCTCAGTCAACAAAGCATCTCACCCATTTTGCTCCATCTCATATCACACTCCCGATGGGTTCTAGCTGAGACTGGCAAGAGTATCTCTACCTGTCTAGTTCCCAAGGCAGGTTGCTACCATGCCAAACATACACTTCTCAATTCTGTGGCAACCCAGTGTCTCCAGCCACCACAACTTCTCTTGAATTTAATTAAATCGCTACATGAAAGAATATACAACACAATAACCTCTGAGCCAACTGATATAATTGTGCACCTAGACATACAAAACCCTGTACACATCCATCCCTTAAGAATATTAATAACAACCTGTAAAGGTACAGAGAAGAATCTTAGCATCTGCCTCCATGTTCTCTCAGCTGTTTCTCCTCCTCTCCTTGCTCCAGTCTCCTCTCTAAAACTTTTCTTCTGCCCCTCCTTCCTTCTCGTTCAATGACAGGCTTCATTACCCACCTTTATCTGCATAATGACATCATCCTAACAGTTTATTATTTTTTTAGGGTGAAATATTCTGTAGAGATAAGTTAAATCCATTTGGTTCATAATCTCTATTAGTTTCACTGTGTCTCTGTTTAGTTTCTGATTCGATGACTTGTCTGTTGTTGAGAGTGTGATGTTAAAATCTTCTATTTTATTGTGTAGCATTCAATGTGTGTTTTGAACTTTCCTTAAGGTTCTTTTATGAATGTAGGTGCCCATGCATTTGGGGCATAGATGTTCACAATTGAGACTTTCTCTTGATGGATTTTCCCTTTGATGAATATGAAGTGCCCTTCCTCATTGTGCATGATAATGTTTGGTTGAAATTCTATTTTATTGGATATTAGGATAGTAACTCCAGCTTGTTTCTTTGAACCATTTGCTTGGAAGATATTTTCTATCTTTTTTTCTGAGATATTTTCTCTCTTTTTTATTGAGGTGTGTTTCTTGTATGCAGCAAAATGCTGGATCTTGTTTGCATATCTAGTCTGTTAGCTTACGTTTGTTTTTTTTTTTTTTAATAGGTGATAGAAATCCCTCAATATTAAGACCAATGACTGTAGGTCTACCTTTTTATGTTACTTAGCTCTTTTTTCTTGCCTTTTTAATATTCTTTCTTTTTTTCTGTGCACTTAGTGTTTTGATTATTATGTAACAATAGGATTTTCTTTCTGGTGCCATTTGATCTCTCTATTGGCTTCTTGTCCCTTTATGGCCATCCCTTTCTTTAGGTTGAGGAAGTTTTCTTCTATGGTTTTGTTGAAGATATTTTCAGGTCATTTGAGCTGAATCTTAATTCAGGTCCTTTGAATCTTAATTCTCTCTATTCCATATATTCGTAGATTTGGTCTTTTTATTGTGTCCTGAATTTTCTGGATGTTTTGGGTAGGAGCATTTTCTTTGATGTTGTATCAATCTCTCCTACAGTATCTTCTACACATAGATTCTCTCCTCTATGTTTTGTATTCTCTTGGTGATACTTACATCTGTAACTCCTGACCTCTTTCCTAGGTTTCCCATTTCCAGGTTTCCTCCATTTGTGTTTTCTTTATTGTTTCTACATTCATTTTTAAATCTTTGACATCTTTACACCATTCCTTTACTTGTTTGATTGTGTTTTCCTGTATTTCTTTAAGCTATTTGTTTGTTTCCTTGTTAAGGGCTTCTACCGATTTACCTGTGCTTTCCTGTATTTCTTCCAGTGTGCTATTTATATCCTTTTTAAAGGACTCTATTATCTTCGTAAGATAGGATTTTAGATCAGCTTCATGATTTTCAAGTGTGTTGGTGTATTCAGGATCTGCTGTGCTGGGAGAATTGGTGATGGTGTCCATGAATATTGGCTTCTGTTGCACTTGCCTCTCACTCTGCTGTTTCCTGGTTTGGGTGACTCTGTCTGGAGTCTGCCTCTTTTGTTCCTGGGTTGCTTCAGACCTGAGGCCCTGGCTGTAGCAGACATCCTGTAGTGCCTTCTAACTGACCTATTCAGAGGGTCAAAGAAGCTGCTGATTTTTTGGCTAGCTGCAGTAGCTCTCCTGAGAAGCCTCCAGACTGTTGGGTCTTCAGAGGAGCAGTAAAGCTGTTGTCCTGTGTGAAGCTGTCTCCCAGGAGGACTATGGACTGTGGTTTTTGTTTCACTGTGTGCAGCAGAACTCTCAGGAGGCTTTCAGTCTTTTGGTTCAGTTGCCTTGCATGCTACAGAGCCCTGGGGAGGTTTTCAGTCTATGGTATCAGTGGCACAGTTGCCCTGTTTACAGAAGAACTCCTGGGATGCCTTCAAGCTGTGGTGTCCTAAATGCAATGGATCTCCTGGCTTGTCTCTGGCTGTGGTTCAGATGTGCTGGCTGCAGGGGATCTCCTGGGATGCCTCAGGATATGGTGTTTTCCTGTAAGCAGACTAACTAGCAGTCTGTCCCAGCAGAAAGGATTATGCAGAAAGGGAGTGGTATTTGGTGAGTGGTGGTTTTGGGGAATTATGGGTCCCCGAGTCCACTGGGCTCCCAGGGTCAGCTGTGGGACTTCAGGAGGGTTCTTACCAAATGCTCTGAGTACAGTGGAGGGCTGGAGAGATGGCTCAGTGGTTAAGAACACTGAGTGAAATGCATCTTCTGAAATGCCTCAGGATATGGTATCTTCTGTGGAGTAGACTGGATTGCAGTCTTTCCCCACAATAATGCCCCTTCTTTATTGTTAAAAGTATTAAATCAGAGATAATAATCCTCAAATCCTAAAATTAAGTGTCAACGGCAGTCAAAGCTTCCGTTGTGAAACTGTTCATTCTTATTTAGTGAAATTTCATTTTTTGGATCTTTTTTGGTAATTATTACAGAGTTTACTTACTATACATTTTAATTAAACATGACTTTATGATAATGTGTACATCATATTTATATATTGCTATAAAACAGGAATTGATCAACCCAAGAGGCAGTAATTGACCAAGGAATATCAAAGGAGTTTTCTTGGCAGGTTGGCTCTAATTTATATATCTATAGAGTTCCTTGAATATTTTTGGTTGAGCTTAAGATATAGTTTTCACTCTGGTCCCATTGTGATATACTTTGGTAGTTTTTGCCCACCTGACATTTTATCATCTACACCTTTTCCATATGTCTCAGGCTTTGCCAGAATGACAGTCTCAGAGTTGTCTGATTTTCTAAGTAACATCTGACTTAATCCAGAGGAAATATTCCTCGTGGGATACATCCAGAGATAGAATTGGAAGCTATCCTGAAAGTTACCAGGCATATCATTACCTTGGTTGGTTTCCGTTGTTCAGATAACTTTTGGAAATTACCCATAATTGGAGAAAGTTACAAGGGAGCCATATCTCAAAGATTGGTAGGATAACAAAGAATTTGCATTCATCTAAATTCTGCTGGTCACATGTATAAGCTTATTACATGTATAAGCTTGTAGATGTGTAATATATACTGCCTATATAAATAGATGCTTAACTTTAAAACCTAAACCAATGAATGACATAGTCCTTTTCAAGCTGTCTAACATATGTTGCAAATTCTGAATTTGTATAGGAGTATCTAGAAATTCTCTCCCCTTCCATTTCGTTGTGTCTTGGTATATTTTTTGAGAGAATTGCCCAATTTCTATTACAGATTTGATGGATACTACTTCTGATCCCAAAGCAGGAGCAACCAAAACTTCACAGAGTGAAATTTCTCAGGAGGCTCCAAACTACCTCCTGACAGAACAGGAATAACCACACCATTGCCCAAGATGCAGTTGTGCTTGAATAATCACCACAGATAAGGAAGATGGGGGCATAGCAATACAGGCTACCCCCTGCCAATGGCATCCCCATGGCAAAGGAAGAATCATTCTGCTCTGATTGCTCAACTTCATACAAATGACTATATATAAAATATAAAGAAGAATTTGATTTTCAATCATGGGTATAAAATGACAAGAAATAACTGACCTTGAGTCACAATAACTGGAAAAGAATTGGACTTATTTGTTTTTCTATTACAATTAACAGAATTACAGAAGGAACACTAGAAATACATGGTGATATAATGAATTATAGAGGTAATATAACTAAGTATTCAATATGAGAGTCAATGTTAAAGTATATTAGGTTATACATAACCTTATATTAGTGTTGGCTATAAGTAAAATCAAATACTAATTAAAGTAAAACAATATGCCTGGATAGTATGAAAACTTCCCTTGGGACCAGCATTACATGTTGCCCAACTCTCCTTGGTGGTAGCATTGTGTGTGGCTAATTGCTAAAGTCTATGATATATGTCAGTTACAATCATCAATAGGCTGAGAGTGGTGCTTCTCTGGGGCAGTCAGCTTATTAGGATAGGTGTCTGTTGCTACAGGTACCATAAGTCTCACCATCAGTTTTTCCTCATCTTTATCATCATTTCACACATTTTAAAAATAATTAAAGGTAACTTTTAATAATTTTGTACATGTATATAATGCATGTTGATGAGCTGACAGTGCTTTGTCTTTAGGGCTGTGTCCCCTGGTAAGTTGACCATGCTCCATTGCGTGGCCTCATAGTCATGCAACATGGAAAGCACTAGTCACTCAGTAGGTTATTTAAAAGTTTTCTGAACTATGAAGGTTAAAGATTATTAAAGAATAGATATTTTCCTTTAATCAATTATTATTGAAACAAGTAATATGTACAGGCAGTAGAAGGAATTGATAAGAAAGGGGAATTTAGTGTTAGAATGGTGATATGAGAGAGAAGATTGAAGAGGACTGTAAAGGGGGAAAAGAAAGACCATTTCACACATTTGAATTGCTCACTGATTTAAGAACAAAACCAAAAATATTCAAAACCCAGGATGCAATAAGATCTCTGCCACCACAATGGTGAACTCTTGATATAAATGCCTGAAATATGTGGTACAGTATGGGAACCATTTCAATCACTAGAAAAATGAACTTTGCCTACAAGGCCAGTTTGAGTCAGCATACATTGTGTCTTGGGAGTGTAACTTGAATGACCCTGTGGTACAGATTGCCTCCCTCATCTGTCTTCCAGAATTTGGGTTCTTGAACTAACACATTATTGGAAATGTTTTTCACAAGAAAAGGCACTTACTTCCTAGACCCACAGCCTATATTCCACACTGCCATGTCAGTCAATGTGTTTTATATTTTATGGAAAATAGTAAAAACCACTCTGAATCTTGAGTCCTTTGTTTGGCTGTTCTTTATCTTAGAGAACAGCTGTGACTCCCATATATGGAAAAATTTTGACTCTCAAAATTGTGAAATTTTGATTAATACATGTACCAAATATTTGATTCAATAATTGACCAAAATCAAATAATCTACTCTGTAATTTTAAAATTTACATCTTTTATTGACTATTGTGAAGCAGATATTCTATCATTAATTCTTAAATAATTTAAATATACATTACTTAGAAAAAGAAATTCATCTAAATTATAACTTATGGGAAGATAAGATATTTTACTTTATGTTTCTTCATGAAGGAAATGTGTATATGATGTAACCCCATCTCTGTTGGTCAACAACATGACATAAAGTTTAGTACAGTATGGGCTTTCCATATTTATACATGAACATTTATAGACAGGAGTGCATTTTTGCTTCGTTAGCATTCAACATCTTTCCTCGTGCTACAACAGTGTATTAAGAAATACAGATTAGTTGTTGGAGAGTTGGTTCTGGATCTAATGTCCTCTCCTCATGTTTGTGACACTGGATTCATATATTTCCAGGTATCTTTGCAAGAAAAAAGTCAAATACACGAAATAAAATGAGTATATCTTCAAAAAAAGATATTTAAACATTATAGTTAATGACTATTAGCACTATCAAATGTTTAGTATATATATATATATATGTGTGTGTATATATATATCATAAAATGCTTCACTTTAATTAATCAACATACTTATATTTATAAATTGAATAATATCTCGGTGCTGGCTGGTATCCATTTTGTCATTTTAAAACAAAGATTATTTTAATAATATAGAATAGATGATTTCTTCATACCAGTTCTATTAACACTAGCATCTTGTATAGGCCCTATTATTCTATTTCCCACTCCATATCACCTCTATGCTGTCTTCCTTCCAAACTCTTCCACAACTTATAGTCCCAATATAATTTCCTGCTTTATGTGGTTATTTCATGTTGTGTATTCACATCTGAGAAATTTGAAATTGAACCACATATGAGAGAACAAATAACATTTGTCTTTTAAAATTTGAATCACCTTAATCAATATAATCTTAACTATGCTGATCCATATACATTTAATTTTCATGATATTTGTCTTTAGAGCTGATTACTATTCCATTGTTTATGCTATTACATATTTATTATCTATTTATCTATTGAAAGGAATTTAGGCTGTTTCTCTTTCCTGGTTATTATGAATAGTGTGGATATGAAGCAATCATAAGCAGTACCTCCCTGTAACACAAGTATATTTTTCAATGTGCATTTCTCATAGTTTTTTCTCCCTTTTTCCATTATGATTTTGGTTGGTTTGTTTGCCTATTTTTTTCATATTTTTTATTTTTTCATTTATTGGATATGTTTTTAATTTACATTTTAAATATTATTCCCTTTCTTAGTTTCCCCTCCAGAAGCCAACTCTCCCATCCCCCCTGCTTCTATGAGGGTGCTCCCTCACCCACCCACCTACTCCCTCCCACCTCCCTGCCCTGACATTCCCTTACACTGGACAGTCAAGCCTTCACTAGACCGAGGACCTCTCCTCCCATTGATGCCCCCACAAGGCCTTCTTCTGTTTAATATGCAGCTGGTGCCATAGGTCCATCCCTAAGTTCTCTTGGGATGGTGATTTAGTCCTTGGGAGTTCTGGGGGTTCTGGTTAGTTGATAGATACTGTTTGTCTTATGGTGTTACAAAGTCTTTCAGCTCCTCAGTCCTTTCTCTAACTCCTCAATTGGGGACCCCATTTTCAGTTTGATGCTTGACTGCAAGCATCCACCTCTGTGTTTGTCAAGATCTGGCAGAGCCTCCCAGGAGACAACTATATCAGGCTCCTGTTAGCATGCACTTCTTGGTTTCAGCAATATAGTATGGGTTTGTTGACTATATATGGGATGGATCCCCTAGGTGGGTCAGTCTCTGGATGGCATTTTCTTCAGTCTTTGCTCCACACTTTGTCTCCACATTTCCTTCTGTGAGTGATTTTGTTTCCCTTTCTGTGAAGTGCTTCTGAAAGGGGGAAAGACAGAGAAGAATGAGTGAGGTGTAATGGAAATGGGGTTAGATGGGTAGGGAGGTGGGGAGGACATGGAGGAATTTGAGGAGAGAAAACTGTTTAGAATGTATTTTCTGAAAAAAAAATTGTTTTCAGCAACAACAGTATCAAGAAGATATAGATGCAGGAAGGTATCCTGCATCAGACTCCACTTGCCAAGGAATTAAGGCCAACAGTTGGCAAAGTAAACACCATAAAACTAAAGATCTTTTGTATAGCTAAGGAAAGAACCAAGCAAAAACAAAACAAAACAACAAAAAAAAAACAACAAAAAAACCAAAAACAAAACAAAAACAAAAAAACAAAAAAAAAACAAAAAAAACTCAAAAAAAACCGAAACCAAAACCAAAAGACAAAAAACAAAACAAAACAAAAGCAAAAAACAACAAAAAAAAAAACAAAAATTAAAACCTAAAATCCTTGATCTTTTAAGCATATTAAGTCCTCTGGGGAGCCCCATTCTGCCCTGAGTAGCCTGATATCCCCACTGGATCTCCATTCTCCTTCTCTGCCAACCTTCATCGAAACTTTGCCTCCTGAATCACAAAGACAAGCAGATCCTGAACTGTAAATACCTTCTGATCTGGAAAATACAGCCCAATGTTACGTATCAGAGGCCTAATGCACCATGACCTTCAATGTTAACCAAACTTAAAATAGCAATAAGTATTACAACAGGAACATCCAGGGCCCAAAGCCACCCTGATGGGTAAAGATCCTCAAAAGAACACAGTCAACAAAACCCAGGGCAATGTGACACTTCCAAAGCCACTATAGCAAGCCCTGGATATTCTATCCCAACCAAAGCACAAGGAAATGACCTTAAATCCAATCTTATAAACATCACAGAGGCCTTTAAAGAGGAAAAGAACTAATCTCAATGAGAAAAACAAGAAAATATAATTGAGTGGTAGAGGTCTTTATAGAGGAAACAAATAAATCCCTTAAAGATATATAAGAAAATACAATTAAGCAAGTGAGCAAATAAATAAAACTGCAAGGCTCAAAAGTAGAAATAGAAGCAATAAAGAAATATTGTTTACCTATTAAAAATGAAGATACCATAAATTTTGCAGGCAAATCTATGGAATTTGAGAATATCATTCTGTGTGAGGTAACCCAGTCCCATAAGATATAAATGCTATGTACTCACTTAGAAGTGGATATTAGCCATAAACTACAGGATACCAATACTATAATTCACAGTCCCAAAAAGTGAACTAAGAAGGAAGGCACAAGCAAGGGTATTTGAGTCTCACTTAGAAGGGGAAACAAAATAGTCATAAGAGGCAGAGAGAGGGAGGGAACTGTATGGGAGAGGGGAAGGAGAGGGAAGTGAGGGTGTTCAGGAAAATGTTTGAGGAGGAAAAAGAGATATATGGCTAGATAGTCATGAAAATAAATGGAAATCTGCAACTGACATGGATGGGGAGAAGGGGGCAACTCTAGGATGAGGCAGAGAGAGAGCAGGGATAAGGGAGGTGCCCAAGAATCAATGGGAGTGACCTTAGCTGTGATTCACTACATTGGAGATATGGACATTGAAGAGGCCACCTCTTGTAGCCAGGCAGGAATACCTATGGAGCAATAAGGACCTCAACCTACCCCCAAAACTTTTTACCCCCAAATTTATCCTGTCTACAAAAGAATGCAGGGGCAGAAGATGGAGCAAAGACTGAGGGAACAGCTAACCAATAACTGCCCAACTTGAGACCCATCCCATGGGCAAGTACCAATTCCTGACGCTATTAATGATACTCTTTTATGGTTGCAGACCAGAGTCTAGCATAAATGTCTTCAAAGAAGCTCTACCCATCAGCTATGACTCAGACAACTGCAGCATTTACAGCCGAACAGTAGATGGAAATTGAATACTCTTATGGAAGAATAGGGGAAAGGCTGCAAACTGAAGGGAATAGGAACTCTATAGGAAGACCATCAGAGTCTGGACCCTCAGAGATTGAACTAATGACCAAAGAGCATACACAGGCTGGACCTGGGCTTCATTGCTCATATGTAACAGATGTGCAGCTTGGTCTTCATGTGGGTCCTGAACAACTGGAATGGGGTCTATCCCAAAAGCTGTTGTCTCTGTGTGCGTTATGTTCTTCTAGCTGGGCTGCCTGGTCTGGCCACAGTGGGAGAGGATGTACCTAGACTTGCAGAGACTTGATATGCCAGGGTGGGGCAATAACCAGAGGAGAAGGGGATGGGGATGGGGTGAAGGATGCTGGAAGAGGGTTACTGGGGGGAGGCAGTGAGCTGGATATAAAGTGAATAAGTAAAAATAAACAAACAAGTTTAAAGAAAAAACTCACAGAATGAGAGAGAATCTTTGTCAGCTACATTTGTGATAGTGGATTAATATCAATAATGAACTAAAAAAAAAACAAAAATCCAACCAAACAAAAAGCAAGCAAACAAACAAACAAAACAGATTCAAGAAAAAAAATAAATTATTCAATTATAAATGGGCTAGTTATCTAACCAATAAATTTTTTAATTAAAAAATGGCTAAGAAATCCATCCAAAATGTTTATCATTCTTTGCTACTAGGGAAATGCAAATTCAAACAAATGAGATTTCACCTCAGCTAAGTTAGGATGGCTAACATCTCCAAAACAACTGACAATGAATGGTGTTGAGGTAGGAACCTTCACTTAATATTGGTGGTAATACAAATTTGTCTACCAGTCTGAAAACAAAAATGGAGATTCATAAAAAATGCTAATTATAAAGCTATCCTATGACACAATTATAGCATCCGTTGTCATGTGCTCAAAGCACTCAACATCCTACTTCATAGATACATGACGAAACTCAAGGTGAAATTATAGCATACTTTGGTTGAATAGCCACCATTCATCAGCATTTTAGTTTTATTTTCTAGGTGATAAATTTTAACAGGTCCTATGACAAACAAGAGTATGTCTTGCATTTTTTTCATAACGACCAATTTGTTTTGAGGTTCCATATCATGTAACGGCACCAATAACACAGTATCAGAAGCTAGGCAAATGAAGAAAGTGGTGTGGAAACATGATAATGATTTGAAAATACATGATGGGTTACAATATACATGGGAATTAGACTAGTTTTCTATGTCAATACAATATAATAGTAACAATGGTTAAGTCTTAAACAATAGGTATTGCCTTGTCATAAGTATACTTGATGTATATGGCTACTTTTTGCTAAGTAATTAAAATAATACACATTTCTGCAGGGTACTTTTTGTAGTCAGTATAAGGATACAGTGGTAGATTAGGATAAATTTAGAGATAATTTAACATTTGAAGTCTCTTTCTTTTCAAGTTCTTAAAGAAAACAAAAACAGGCAAACCACAGCATTGAGTACTGACTAAGCATTCTGACTGGGTAGGGCAAGCTAGAGAGAACGTAAAGTACCAGTTAGTCATAGAATAAGGGACGGTAGAGGGGGAGATGTTCCGGAAAAAATACACTTTACTTAACATGATATACAAGAGAAAAATCTGCATCAGACAGTAGCCTGATACGGATGTCTCTTGGGAATCTCTGCCAAAGTCTTACTGATACAGATGAGGATGCTTGCAGCTAACCATCAGACTGAGCACAGGGACACCAATAAAGAAGTTAGAGAAAGGACTGAAGTAGCTGAGGGGCTTACAACACCATAGGAAGAACAACAATACCAACCAACCAGAAACCCCAGCACTCCCAGGGACTAAACCACCAACCAATGAGTACATATGGAGGGATCCATAGCTCCAGTCACATATGTAGCAGAGGATGGCATTGTCTGTAATCAATTGGAGGAGAGGCCCTTGGTCCTGTGAAGGTTTGTTTCCCCAGTATAGGGAAATTCCAGGGTGTTGAGGTGGGAGTTGGTGGGTGGGAGTGGGACGAGGAAGCAGGTGAAGAGGGCGTGGGAGAGGGGGGAAAGCGGAATAACATTTGAAATATAAATACATAAAATATCCAATAAAAATGTTAACCAAAAAGAAAACAAAAACAAAAAAACAAACGAAATTCCCAAAACCCTATGTCCAAGGAGGTCACAGGCCCTATAGACCTATAAAGACAAAACAAAACCTGAATGTCATCACATTTGCACATTATCAATATGAATCGGGTATTCCTCATGTACCTCACACCAATTCTAACAGACAATTTTCTATCAGAGAAACGAGGAGAGGTGTGGAAGCATAAAACTGTTGGGCAGAGCATTAAGAAATGTGCACCTAGATCTTCAATGAAGCAGAGAACAATAAATAGAATCACAGGATCACACACACACACACACACACACACACACACACACACACACACACACGCACTATTATATTTTTAAAAAGGCAACTGAAAGTAAATTAGACTTAAGGACTCAGATTTATTTCAAGAGACTACACATGGTTATTTAGTCTTCAGTACCGAATAATCTTTTTTCTTGATTTCTTTTGTTAGTTTTTGTTTTTAGTGTGAATGCAAGTGACTATGGAAGACAGACTTAACTAGCATGGTTCTAAAGTTCCTGTTGTCATCTACTTGGGCAACAAATGACCCACCGAAAAGGCAAATGCACTTACTTCTAGGTATCTGTAACTCTTCTGTGATTAAAGTGATATACCAATCACGGGGAATCAAGAATCATTCCATATTTTCTGAGAATGGGGTCCGCAATGGAGGAGTTAGAGAAAGGACTGAAGAGCTGAAGGGCTTTGCAACTCCTTAAGGAAAACAACAATATCAACCAGACAGAATACCCAGAAATGAGGGACTAAACCACCATTCCAAGAGAACACAGGGATGGAACTATGGCTCCAGCCACATATGTTGCAGAGGATGGCCTTGTTGGGCATCGATGGGAGGAGAGGCCTTTGATGCTGTGAAGACTGGATGCTCCAGTGTAGGGGAATGTCAGGGCAGGGAGGTGTTACAGAGTGGGTGTGTGGGTGAGGGAGCACCCTAGTAGAAGCAGCAGGACAGGGGATGGGATAGCTGTTTTCTGCAGGGGAAACGAGGAAATGGGATAACATTTAAAATATAAATGGAAAAATCCAATAAAGGAATAAATGTAAAAAAAAATAGGATATTGGTTGGCAGTCGTGCTGAAGTCAGAGAGAGCAGCAAACTACACCAGTGCTCTAAGGGAGCTAAATCACTGTCAGCTGCAGAGGCTCCTTATCTGTCACTCAGGCTTGTTTTTACCATGCTGCCTTGCAAAACAACTTTCTCTTTGAAAATTGATGGCTCCTTTCATTCCAGTGATGGTGTGGTATCAACTGTCTCCTCAGCCCTCCTTAGCAGCTGCTCATTGACCTTCTCTTTATCTCTAAGGACAGAGAAAACAGGGAGTATGCACGTGGCAATCATATGTGGATGGGGACCACTAGGTAGACAGAACTGACTGATACTAATCTTGGATCTTAAACACAGATACTTACTCTGTCTACAGACAGCAGAAATTGCTCCCAGATCATCTGAAACATTGATTCCCAAAGATGGCTTCTGGCCAGAAACTGTTCCCGCCTAATGGAATAAGGACAGATGGAACCTTGTTTCTGCATGGAACTTCCCCCCATTCTTGCTTTTGTGGTTTTCTGTCTCATATCGTTCTTAACCAGAATTTTGTAATTTATAATTTTTAACAAAAGAACATAAACACTGAAAACTGGCCCATTAGAGTTTCCATTGCTGTGAAGAGATACCATGACCAAAGCAACTCTCACAAAGGCAAATGTTTAATTGGAGCCGGCTTACAGTTCCAGATGTTTAGTATATTATCATCAAAAAGGAACTAGGCATGGTGTTGGAGAAGGAGCTAAAAGTCTATATATTTATCCAAATGCAGCAAAAATGACTGTCTTCCAGGAAGCTAGGAGGAGAATCTCAAAGGGCAATCCCACAGTGAATCCCTCCCTCCAACATGGCCACACCTACTGCAACAAGACTACACATCCTAATAGTGCCAGTCACTGGGCCAAGGATAATAAAATACATGAATGTATAGGGGTCAAACCTATTGAAACCAGTATACTAGTCATCCTTCAGAAAGTCTACTGTTTGGACAATTGGAGTGGTGCCTTCTCTGAATCCCCAGCACTGAGATTCTGAGTACACATCACCACATCTAGGTGGAGTTCCATGTGCTTGTATGCTAGGCACTTTGTCAATGACCTGTTTTTATCAATACACACACACACACACACACACACACACACACACACACACACACACACATATATATATATATATATATAATCAACTCTAATCAACCTTGGAAATAGAAGTGTTTCAGGTTTTACTAAGAAATCAGCACTTCATCTCAAAGATAGAGAGTAGCTTCCTTTCTTGTTCCTTTCTTGTCGTTCCTTTTTTATTTTGCTATTCTTTTTGGCATTAGTTATCACTGTTTAGAGCTTAAAAACAAAACAACACAAAACAAAAGCAAACAAAAAAAACCCAGATATCAAAACAAGGTCCTCTTCAGTATCATCAACCACTTTCCAGGAGTCATTTTAGATGCTCTGACTTAACATCAGTTGACAATATGCCAGGACAGACAAATAATAGCATTTTCATGAAGAAATATCTCTTTGGTTAAAGTCACATATTAGCCTAGAATGAGTCTCAGAATTGTGGTTACTTTATTATCATTAAAAAGTATTCTGACATGTGAGCTTCCTAATAGGACTTTTAAAAAGAGTGAGAAATAATTCTTTGATGTTCTATTCTCTGTCATGTACAAAGTGAAATTGAGTACTTTTTTTGTTTAAGGAAAAAGAAAAGATGAAAATAGCCTTTGTCTGCTAAATAATTCACCACAATTAGGAAGACAAAAGAAATAGTTTCAGAAGATTATTAGAATTAAATGTGATACCAATTATGCTGTTGAGAAATGAATATAATTGAAGTAAAGTCAGCAAGCTTTGACTATACTATTTATACAAAGATACTTAAAACTCAATTTGATCATCTTAAAAAGACTGGAGGAGTCTAAATGGACTTGAATCCTTCCTCCCTTTGAGTTCTACGCAAATAGAGCATACTCACTTGGGGTGTTTTTAATGTTCTCTTTTCCAGAAGTTTCTTTAAATGTCAAAATTCTCATTGGCTGGGACACAGATGATGGATTTCCATTACTGTTTCTTTTCTCATATTGACTCCCAGAAACATCCTCATTAGAGATCTAAGGGTATACATATGCTTTGGTCGGGTTGGGAGGGGGAGACAAACTGACTCATTAAGCTCTTGATATGCAGGAATAAACTACCCTGATAAAATTTTCCTGTTCACTTTGTTTGTAAGCAAGTTGTGAAAAGTATGAACCCAATAGCACACTTTCAAGAGGCAACCTTCAAAAACAGAAGACAATATGTTATTGCTTTTCAGTACAATATGTTCTCAATCAAATTGCTATACTTTGCCTCTAAATAAATGGCCTTTCTCCCATAACATAGTTCCCTCCATATGGTTCTAAAAGAGATAGTTTTATGTGTTGCAGGATGACTACACATGATATGGCCTGTCACAAAGTGTAAACTTAGATAAAGTAGTATGATATATTTTAGAATTTTTAAAAGACTTAATCAGTTAAACATTTTGCACATGACCTTGACATGGCTCAATGTCAAAAGAGCTCAGTGTCAAAACTTTGGTTTTGACAAATCAAAACCCGTTTGATTTCTTGGATCGTTGCTGATTTGTCAGTTAAGCAAAATAAATAACATTGTTGAACACTGAACTAGAAGGAACCTGCAGAGATTAGCATGAAGCATTCTTTTACATTTAATGATAAAAGTAAATAAAGAGTGAATATCTATTCAACTTGCAAAAAATGCTGTTCTGTAAATATTGTTTTCATGCATCAGATATCACAAGTTACCAAATACAGTACTTGAGAACACAGATACACTAATGTACAGGGTCGAGATGTATGGAGGTGTCTATGATTGTAGTCCCATTGTCTCCCATTTTATATAAAATCTGTATTCTTCTCTGACAGAGAAGTATCTAGAGTATGAGTTTATAATTGTCTTGAATGGTACAAATGAGATGAGAAAGACCTCAGGATGATTAGGGCATGGCCTGCTGTCACCTGGTGTGTATTCTCTTCTTAGTCATAAGAGATTCAGACGGACAGAATGCCTTCCAACCACTAACAAAGAAAAAGTCAAACACTAATGGAAATTTTAGAGTAAAAAGGATATTTCATGTGTTGAGCCCATGCCTCTAGCATCTGTGAGGCCAGGTCGTGACTTCCCAGGGCTGTTTCCCTCCTTATTTTAGAAAGAGGATCATGTTCCGAGAAGAAGCACTGAGGCCATGGGCTTGATGAATAGTATCTGTATGCCTTGTCTATGGCACTATGGAGATAGTTTCTGCCAATATGTGGAATAACAAAAGGAGTATAAAAAGAGCTCACTCAAGATAACTACTGATTTGGAATCTGAAGATATAATCACATGTTCATTCTTACACATGTTATACATACATGATACAGTTGCATATATTGGATACATGACAAATTAGATCCACTTCTTTAGAAAAGTAGAACCCACACTACAAAATAAACAGCATTTTGTATAAAAATTTTAGGTCAAACATATGTGACTTCTTTGTTCTATCTGGAATAACATTGATCTTTTAAGGACAGGTCAAGAATCCTGTCTTCAGGGGTTGGGGATTTAGCTCAGTGGTAGAGCGCTTGCCTAGCGAGCACAAGGCCCTGGGTTCGGTCCCCAGCTCCGAAAAAAAAGAAAAAAAAAAAAGAATCCTGTCTTCATATGAGCATTTACACACAGAGGGAAAAGGTTGATGATAAACGAAACAAAAAGGGAAACACACAAGAGCAGCAGCAAAAGTGCATCATAAGAAGTAAAGCAATTTACACTGTGTGTGTTGGTAACACAAATGCAGAGTATGTGAACTCATATAAAACAGTAATTTAAGGATCGGAGAAATGACTTAAGGCTCTGAATAATAAATCATTGGGATATAACTACAATTAAGAAAAAATTCTCAAAATGTATTTTCTTAGAACTTTAACAAACATCCGTTATTAACTAGACCAAATTAATCCATACAGTTCATCCAATCACCCTGCTCATTTGCTCTTTGACATATTAAATGGTAGACATACAAATTTGTTTGATATTCAAATTGTATGTCTTCCAAATATAATTTCTGATGATTGTATTCAATGAGTTTAAGTTCTATTTACAGACAGCTGAGAGCATTAGAGATCGAAAACAATTGTTCCTTTAGATTACCCTTTGTCCCCCACTCCCCCAATAGTGCTAAACTGAAATGAAACAGGGAAACAGGGATGAGAGAATCTTCCAACAAGTTGAACTTCATCTCATTGCATTTGGCTTTCTATTCCTTATGCCTCAAACAACAACTGAGTCTATCTACTCTCCGATAGAAACACTATTTATCTCCTTTAACATTAGTTCAAATACCACTCCTTTATTGTCACGGAGATAAGTAGATAGTGAGAGTAAGTAATGCAATTTTTTGTGCCTCTGCCGGGCTGAAGTATGTCTTTGATAGTTCTTACCACAATAAACTTTAAGGTTTTTTTTTTTCAGCTAAGGATTGAGGGCTATTCAATCCATTTGACCTGTACTTTATATGTAGTGATTTATTAAACTATGCCTTTCCCTCTGCAGTAATTCATTAGTAAAATAAATGATTTTTATTCGTTTTGTTGGTGGAGTTAATGTAATATAATGTAATGAATGTGTTTTCTGACATAAGAGTCTTTTTTCACAAATTCTTCTTTCACGAAATACCTTGTAGATGAGAATGTAAGAATCATAATTATTTAAACATCACGAAAATTTTAGTGAATGCTACCAATTATTGACATTTTAGATCAGAATTTAATGGAAACTTCTATGACCAAAAGATTTTCAATCACACTATATAAAAATTTCATCAAATTTCTTAATATTCTAAGAATAATAATTAGCCAAGTATGAAAAACTAATTTCTTAGAAAGAAGTAAACGTTCAATTAAAACAATTTCTATTTCTTTGATTTTGAAGGAAAACCGTCTACATATATGAAATTTCTGCCTTTGCTTGATTTTATCGTAAGTTACAAATTATGCATTCATTCATTGACATATTTTCATAGTTCTAGAGGTCAAAACCCGGACCTTGTATAGATGATGCAAGTACTCTATTCTTGAAGTACATCCCTGTGTCCCCTATGAATCTGCTAAAATGAAAAAGAGACTTGATCATTTTAATAGTCAGCATTGGCCATTGAAGACACGCAGGAAAGTATTAACAGCAGGAAAGTGGTAGGAGTGTAGCTTAGCAGTGGGGTGTTTGCCCATTATACTGTGCTTTCCAATAATAATAATTGTAAATTACCTGATAATAATAATAATCCTAATTAAATTTACTGCCTTAGAGTAGATTGCACTCCCTCTGTCTCTGTCTTTCTGCCTTTTTCTGTCTCTGTTGTCTGTGTCTCTGTGTCTTTGTCTTTTTCTGTCTCTGTCTCTCTCTCTATGCCTGTTTTGTCTCTCTGTCTCTGTCTCTGTCTCTGTCTCTCTCTCCTTTTCCAGAACCCATCATAAATTTACTGTGACGTTCTAAAATCTCACCAAGATCATGTGAAGATGTGATGGTAGTGATCTTCTTTACCAAGATAAAGAATAAACTCACTTTTCTGTTATCAACAGGGGATTTTGGTAATATTTATCCATTCAATATAAGATCACCATTCATTAGTAACATACATACACACATACACACACACAGACAAAGACACAGACACACACACACAGACATACAAACACACACACACACACACAGTGTCTCCTACATGGGATAGGAGTTCAATAACTCTGGCTCAACGAAAAAGAAATAACTATAAAATAGTATTTGAAAATATGAAGAAATGTACCTATGCTCTTACTTAAATATAAGAACATGACTCAAACAATTTCCTTTAATTACTGGACAATTTGGAGTTTATACATGAATGCTTTCTTCCACTGTGATTAAAAAAAGTGGCAATCTGGTCTTCTACCACCAGCAAGGTAATGAGTTTCCATTTTTTAGTCATCTTAAATCATGATTGCTCTAGGAATTCTTTTTATGAATACTGTGTTTTATGATTTAACCATTTTCTACTTGCTTCTATTGTGCAACATCTCAGAATACTGATATTTGGATCATTAATGGAGTTTAAAGGAACTGAAACATCAGTGGCTCTGGATGTAGGACATAGATTTTAGCTTCTCATTTTGCTCCGTATTACCTTTGTTACCATTGAAAATTACCCAATCTTTCTTAGCTTCCTTTTCTTTAAGTACGAAATGAGGACAAGGCTACCTAAGTCTCAGATTTATTTAGGGGATGCATTGGAATGGGAAATGTTAAGTAGTTATTCCTGGGCCTGGAGTGCAGGAGCTGTTAGGTCAATGTGCATTATCTCGATTGTAGTTATTTAATCTCTTACCAAGGGCTTGACTTTGATGACAGGAGTTCCTCGTGCTAGAGGAATCCATTTATTCCATAGCGTGCACTATTTCTTTAAAGAATAGTAGTCTTTGTATGCTCCCTGTAAAGGCTTACTTTTCAATTGTTCAGGGAATGGTACCTCTGATAAAGCCACACATCTTTGCTTTAACATGATATGTAATTGTGAGATAAATATATTGCCCAAATTATCATTTGATTCTATATTCTATAAGCAAAGAATTGCTTGGAATAAAAAAATTCTTATTTTTAATTATAACAATCTACTACGTAAAACCTTTTTAGATGTTTAATTGCCAATCCCTATTTATTTTGGTATATATTTTCTTTTAAATTTGGTGTAACAATACTCTTAAACTTCACAAACTGTATGTATATACAGGATAGCTTATGATTACTAATACACTTTTTCATGTCCTGTTTGAGACTGTGTACAAAGAAGAATTGTCTTTCTTCTGTCTCCAAGCAGAGAGACATTGATAAGTTTCAAAAGCAAAAAGTCATGCGGTGGCTAAACATCTGAGAAGTGATCAGTGGTTCAGATCACGCTGAGAGGTGGCACTTCCAGTGACTATTTCTCTCACATGTCTCATAGCATTGTGCCTTTTATGCATGCAAAAATAACTGTACTAATCTACCACTCATGGGACAGCATCTGTTAGTTTTCCTTTGGTGAGATGATGTTCATAAATTTCAGAGAGAGGAACTCAATGGACTATGAGGTTGAGACAGTCCATCTACCTTAAAAGCATACTAAACCTCAAAGACTCGCACAAGGTCACACTGCCCATTAATATGAGAGTCATCTGTAGTACTCAGCTTCTGTAACTCCCAGCACAGTGCCATTTCCACTTTGCCTTCGATTTGGTTTGATCCATGTTCTTTCTCACTGTCTTCACCTAGATTAATGACATACATTTGTGAGATGAATGGCCCAGGCTATTGTCATTTTTCTAAAGAGATGTCCATCTACCCTCCTCGGCTCAACAGAGCCCATGCAAACGTTCTGCTTGATGTCTCCTTTATTTCTGTCAAGCGCTAAAACAATGTGAAAAAATGTCAGTGGCAGGCTTTGCATTGATCCCATTGAAAAGCCTTTTCATCATAAATAAAAGATGGTTGCTAACACCCACTGTGCTCACAGCGTGTTTTATCATCTGCTTTTTTACCCCCTCAATTTGCTGTATGTCTCCTTCTCACTCTGAGCATCTTTTATGGGAATACTTCCTGTTTAAGATTATTCTCAATTCTCTTGGCCTTAAAGAAATCCCTGACAGGTGAGTCTTACTTTCTGTTCTTACTTTCTGGAGGATGCGAACATCATGTGTTAAACGGCATAAATTCACCTCTTCCGTAGAAGCAAAATAATCAATTTTATCTAAGATTGTATTTTACTTAGCACGCATAAATCATACCTGCATCTATATTAATTTTTTGTGTATGTTGTAGATATGTGCCTGCATGCATGCATGTGCAGTGTGGCTTGTGAATGCCTAAGTGTACATCTATGCAGGCCGATTCTCGATATTGGGTGTCTTCCTCAATTATTCCTCTCTGATGTTTTTGAGACAAGGTCATTGACTGAAATTTGAACTTCTTGGTTCTTTACTGTGGCTGACCAGTGAGGCTTGAAATCTTTCTGTCTTTACTTTCTATCACTGGGATTATAGGTTTGCTGCTCCACACTTGCTGTAATATTTTTTTTTCCTGTAGAAAAGTAACATTAAAACGAAAAACTCACTAAGTTCATGTGGCTAAAGTAAGCCAAATTCAGGATCCAATCTGGGTAAGAAGTCTTTATATTTTGATATGATGACTGGAAGGAAATAGCGGCATTGTAGATTGTGAGACATCCATGGATTTGAGAAAATAAAATGATTTGCTGATGGGTTCAGTTAGGGGCATTGGAAGAAAAAAAACACAAATGTAAAGTCTAATTTAGATTTTTAGCAAGCTGTGCAAAACATAGTGTTTATTACAATGATAGAAATAGAAGCATAGGGATGGTGAGAACTCTGAAATGCTTAAATGTATTTAAATGCAGAAACCAGGTTCACATGGGAACATTTGAGGCATGTATATGTTTGTGTAAGACATTATAATGGTCACACACTTTGAAAAAGGTAAACAGGAAAAGTTTAGGTATGGGAAAGGTAAACTGCTGTGAACCTGGTTTCTGCACTTAAATACATTTAAGAAATTTAGAATTCTCACCATCCCTATGACTAGGTAGGTCCAACAAACAGCAATTGGATGGGATACTGAGAGATTGAAAATACTGAGAGATATATTGAGGAATATTCATTGGCTTAAACAACTTACAATTCTTTGGGGACCTTTGAAAGTATTTTACTGATGTGAAGTGGAGTAATGACCAATCAAAATGAAGGTGAATAGAGAACAGTTATCTTTTATGTTTGTTCGTTTGTTTTTTGGCTCAAGACAGGCAGAGGATGACTGAAGTTAAGTGCCTGAATGGTCCTTCTTTGGCTCCATACATCATAAATAATGAGTAATAGCACCCGAACAGCTGTAGAGGATCTACCTTTATGATTCAGGAAAGGTACACAGCCTTCTATTTACTCACTCTTAGAACAAAATCAAGACTTTGTTTTAACTGCCTTCATGAGATCGTAGTTGTGTTCTTTAAGAGGCAAGGTTTAGGTTTAAATAAGTATGTGTTTCCTTAGTATGTAGTGACATGTAGTCTATTAGTTTAGCCAATGATGATTCTTAAGGGTCTGTCCTAGGTTATATGTTTCACATAGGTTGTTCTCTCCTGGGACTCTAGAATATTCATAAAAATAGATGATTACATCATTTCTCTTTGACTTACAGTTTCATTCCATTTCATATATACAAAGCCCACCAGATCTTACATCTTTATCTGCTTATAAACTGTTATATCTTTTGGGCCACTATCTTCATCCTTTGTTCCATTTCAGTGACAATATTTCCCTCCTGATTTTGCTGTAAGTGGCAACCACTCATATAAATGCTTATATCTCTGCTCAGAATAATCATTTTCCCTTTGCTTGTGTAAATATGGGGCATATATACATGTATATACATATATATACATATATATATGTGTGTGTGTGTGTGTGTGTGTGTGTGTGTGTGTGTGTGTTTATTTGGGTATGTGTATGTACAGGTATATATGAATAGCAATGCCTGAGGTGGTTGCTAGCAGTTTCTTCACTTATGCTTACCCTAAACCATTAAAGAAGTTTTTAAATTGAATCCAGATGTAAGACAAATGTTAGCATCTCTTCCATAAACTTCTGGGCATGGGGTTTTCTTACAGCAACAGAAAAGTAGCTAAAAAACCATTCTTCAGGTTAGAAGGGTTTTCTCCTTTACACAGGCCTGTTGAGATTACTCTTTTCGATGTCTAGAATCATGTTCTCCATGGCAACTGTGCCTTGTCCATCACCCTCACTTTTCAGGAATCCTGAAATACAAGAACAATGATTTTCCCTAATCAGTGGTGGGAGAGGGGTTAGACACTTCATGTCAATGTATCACATCCTTGTAATTCTACACAACCATTTCTTTCTTTGATCTTGGTAATATATAGACATAAGCACATGGGTAACAAAGGACACATATGGAATAATTATTGCAGCTTTCCATCCATACCTACATATATCTTCAAATTATAACTAACATTAGTATAGCGTTTGTTGAAAAAATGAACTGTCTTTAACCTTTACATGATTTCTCTCATATTTCTAAGGATATTTAAAGCCAATAATCTCCCTCAAAATAAAGTATTTAATAACTCTTTTTCAATTTTATGAAAATTATTACACAGAACTTACGAGGCCACATTTACTTAACTACTGTGTAGACAGATCAGGTTTCATGTTGATGAGGACATTTATAATTACGTCTCTTTTAGTGTCATTCCTTGTGGAACAATTTTGTGGTTGAATGTTATATATTGTTTTCTTCCTCTTCTAAAGATTATCAGGGATCTTGGGTAAAACCAAATACTACAATTCTACTAAAGGAAAACTGCTAAAATGACTCTTCAAAGAACATACTAGAGGAGATGGGATGAGGGATGGAAGGAAAAGTTTTGGAAGGGGTGACCAAGATGGGGACATTTAGTGGTATGTAAAGTGAAAGAGAGAGAGAGAGAGAGAGAGAGAGAGAGAGAGAGAGAGAGAGAGAGAGAGAGAGAGAGAGGGAGAGGGAGAGAGAGAGAATTTCCACTACAGTGCCTTTTCCTCAAAGAGACTTTTTTCTATAGCACATGGGGACAAATACAGGGACTCACAGGCATACAATATGTAAAAGAAGAGAGACCTCAGAATATTCAGCACTAAATAAGAATCTTCATCCAATCTCTGCATTCAGAGCTCAGAGAATCTGTAGAATATGAGACAGAGAGTGTAAGAGGCAGAGGGGATGATGTACATCAAGAAAATTAGGCCTTCTAGACACAACAGGGTTGAGGAACAAATGAACTCACAGAGACGGAGGTAGCATGCACTGGACCTGCATGACTCTGCACCAGATGGCATCCTAAAGCTGAAAGAGGAGGTGGACCCCAACATGTTCTTTTCTTTTACTAAGGGAGAACATGACTTTTTATTTCTAAGATTGTGTATTCTTGTTTTAATATTATACATTTTAATTTTTAAATTACTTCCACTTTTCTATAAATTTTATGATTTCACTTTTTGTTGAATATTTTATGTATTTACATTTTACACGTTATCCTCTTTCCCACTTTCTTCCTCTTCCATTCCTCCTCCCCCTGCTTCTATGAGGATACACCTTCTCCCAACTCACCACCCTGGCATTCCCCTACATTGGGGAAATGGGCCTTTACAGGACAAAGGGTTTCTTCTATTGATGCCAGACAATGCCATCCTCCCTACATATGTGTATGGAGTCATATGTGTCTCCATGTGTACTCTTTGGATGGTGGTTTAGTTTCTGGGAGCTCTGGAAGTTCTGGTCTGTTGATATTGTTGTTATTCCTCTGGTGTTGCAAAACCCTTCAGCTACTTCAGGCCTTTCTCTAACTCCTCAACTGGGGTCCTGGTGCTCAATTGGATGGTTAGCTGCAAGCATCCTTATCTGTATCAGTAAGGCTCTGGTACAGACACTTAGGAGGCATCCATATCAGGCTCCTGTCATCAAGAACTTCTTGGCATCAACAATAGTGACTGGCTTTGGTGGCTGGATATGAGACAGATTCCTAGGGGGAGAGTCTCTAGATGACCTTTCCTTCAGTCAGTGCTCCACTCTTTGTCTCTGCATTTCCTCCTGTAAGTATTTTGTTCCTCCTTTTTAAGAAGGACTGAAGCATCCACATTTTAGTTTTACTTCTTCTTGAGCTTCATATGATCTGTTAATTGTATCTTAGGTATTCTGAGTGTGCATGGGAAATTTTCATGAACAGAGAACACCAATGGCTTACACTTTAGGATCAGGAATCAACACATGGGACCCTATAAAATTGGAAAGCTTCTGTAAGGCAAAAGATACTGTCAATAGGACAAAACAGCAACCAACAGAGTAGGAAAATATCTTTACATCCTATAGAAGACTAATATCTAATATAAAGAAAGAATTCAAGAAGCTGGACTCCAGAGACCCAAATAACCTTATTAAAAATGGTGTACAGATCTAAATACAGAATTATCAACTGAGGAATATTGAATGGCCAAGAAGTACCTAGAGAAATGTTCAACATCCTTAGTCATTAGGGTAATGCAAATCAGAACAATACTGAGATTCCACCTCACTTGAGTCAGAATGGCTAAGATCAAAAACTCAGGTGACAGCAGATGCTGATGAGAATCTGGAGAAAGAGGAACACTCCTCCATTGTTGGTGGGAATGCAAGCTGGAAAAACCACTCTGGAAGTCAGTCTGGTAGTTCCTCAGAAAATTGAACATGAGGACCCATTTATACATCTCTTGGGCACATAGCCAAAAGATGCTCCAACATATCACAAGGACACATGCTCCATTGTGCTCATAGCAGCCTTATTTGTTAATAGTCAGAAGCTGAAAAGAACCCAGATGCCCTTCAACAGAGGAATGGATACAGAAAATGCAAAACATTTACACAATGAAGTACTACTCAGCTATCAAAAACAATGACTTCATGAAATTCTTGGCAAATGGATGGAACTAGAAAATATCATCCTGAACAAGGTAACCCAATCACAAAAGAACACACATAGTATGTACTCACTAATGAGTGGATATTAGCCTATACCCCATTCTTAACTGAGAAGAAATCTCCAATTGATAACTACTTGCAAATGAATATTAAGTTTCTTCCAAGGGAGTCTCTCTTGGGAAACAAACTATTCTTAAGTGTAGGCTATCTGCTCAAACAATAGAAAACACACTCAAAGATATCTTTGTAGGCTCCTTGTCTCATAATATAATGATGTGTCATTTTTTTAATCTTTTCTTAAATATATATATATATATATATATATATATATATCCTTTATTTCCCCCTCTTTCCTCTGTTGTACATGTCTTTCACATATGCATTATGGCTTCCTTTCTTTTTTAAAGAAAATTTTGAATCTCTGAGTGTATTTCCAAGTCTATTTCTATGTTTTGTGCCTTTTTCTTGGGCCTTTTTATTCTGTTTTTTTTTTCTATTCTTATGTGTTTGTTTTCATTTTATCCCATATAATATTATGTTGTACATTTTCTCACTGTGGATTAGAAGGCAGTTTGTTTTCAAATGAAAGACAGCAATGGGTAGATCCAGATGGGAAGTAGGCTGGGGAGGAACTGGGAAGAGGAAAGTGAAGGAAATCCATAATTAGATTATATGACATGAAAAAAATCTATTTTACATAAAAGAAAAATCAGAAGCAATTACTAAAGAGTTCTGGTTAATGATAAAGTGATATTGAATGCTTTGCTCTAGATGCTTGCTGTTTGTAATTTATAAAGTAAATGAGCTTTAAAAAGGACGCCATGAGTTAAATGGCTAGGAAAGTAAAGAAAGGATGGCTGAACAAAGATGGAAGGAATATGGAATTCCGAAACTGAAACTAGTTTGTGTGTGCGCTAACCCCAGAGAGATGCTGAATAGATCTCTGAAGTCTTCTGGGCTTCAGGGCCAAGTTTTGCCCACTACTTCCCTTGATGAACATCCTGCCGTAAAATTAGGAACCAAATCTAAGCGCTCTGTGTGATTCAACCTGAAAGAAACGAGACTATAAAGGGTTTGTATCTCATGTCGAGTATTTTCAGCAGCCCAATGTGGTGAGTGGTAAGTGTGGAAAGCTACAAAAGCAAATGAAAACTCTCCCTAAAAGGTAGTAATAAATTTACCTTAAATCATATGAACCAAAGGGTTCAAAGGATCCCTCCATTGTGGAAAGACTAATGGCGTAAGGGGGAAATACAAATCAAAACAAGTGAAAAATATAACAACATCACAAAATATTAAACAGATATTTATGTCTCTTGAATAGGGAACAGAAAAATTACTATTTTCTTAAGAATAAGAACAAGCAAATGCTTAACAATAGCATAAGTTTAGAATTATGTAACATGATATCCTAATTTTAAAGAAACAATTTGAGAAGGAATTGTAATGCTAAATCATAAGGTATACTTAAACACTCTGAATAGATTAAAAAAAAGACCACAGACAGAATTTAGGAATTAAAAAAAAAGAAGACAATGAAATCAAAATGAGGCAAAGGAGATAAAATTTAGTCTAGTGGCTTGAATAAGAAATAGCCTCCATTGTCTCTGGCACTTGGGCACTGGCGTTCCAGTCTGTGATGCTTTTGGGTATGAGGCCATCTTGGAACAAGAATATTACTCAAGATGAGTTTTGATGATGAAAAGCACCACTTGCTTCTAGTTTTCTCTCTCTGCTATAAAATATAAATTCCTAGTACCAGCCACTATGCATCTACTGCTCGCTGCTGACAAGCCACAATGGATTCATAGCTCTGGGATTGTAAACTCACATAAATCCTCTCTTCCCTAAGAGGCTTGTTCATTATGTTTTATCACAGCAACAGACAAATAACTAATCATATGCTAATCATATTTCTCCAAAATAGAAGAAAAAGTATGTAGAAAATATGGCAGGACAATTTAAATTCTCTAGCTGAACTCTCAGAAGACAGGAAGAGGACATGAATAAGAGATATAATTGAAGAAAAATTTTACTAAGTTTTACAAGAGTTTCATTAGCAAAGACCTATTAAAGTTTATTTTTCAAATATTTATGATTTGGGGGTGGTGTCAGTTATGTATGTGCTGAATCTGTTCTTTTCTTCTACGTTCAAGTAGGTTCCAGGAATTGAACTCATGTCCCAGACTTGTATGCTTTTTTTACATTTTTTCTTTCTTTTTTTTTTTCGGAGCTGGGGACCGAACTCAGGGCCTTGCGCTTGCTAAGCAAGTGCTCTGCCACTGAGTTAAATCCCTAACCCTGACTTGTATGCTTTTAAGTATTTTCTGAAACCTAAGTCCCATTAATTAGATCTGAAAATGTAAGTGTTGAATTTTTTAGTACAATTTATCTATGTCTTAGTGCTAAAAATTCTGCATGCTCCATAATCAATACATTTGAAAACAATCATGATTCCTATACCATGTTTAGAGTTGCATCTAAAATTACTAAGAATGATGTGTTGCATAGATTATGGTTTGCTTTTCTATGAAGTATTTTCCTTATGAACCTATTTCAGCATGAAAAGAAAATGATTCCAACTATGTACATGCTATCAAATATTGAAACTAATATGTCTACATTTTTAAAGTTAGTATAATAATAAAATCATCATCTATATCACTATTGTTATATCAGGCTATATATTTTATATATATTTTTTCCATGTAGCTTTAACATGCCAGTAAATCACAGAACACAAACTTCCAATCTTTAGGGTTTTGGCCCTTTATTATTTTTTTCTTTAATGGACAAATGGACAGGTTGAATAATTTAGGAGCAGAGAGAAAGACCTTCATACTTCTGTATATGTACCATCAACGTTTTTAATTAAGAGTGACTGTCATTGGCATCTGCAGATATTGCCATATGTTGGGAGACAGTATGTAAGTGACAAGATTCCCCAATTTCCAATTACAGCATCTGACTTTAGGCTCTCTCCATGATAAAAGTACTTTTTAAGTCTGAGATGAAGCTACCAATTACAGAGTGCTGCGGTCCTCCTTGAGCTGTAGACACCTGACAGTAACCTCACACATTTTCCACTAGAGGTTTAACCAGGAGTCAAGTGATGAAAGGAGATAAAAGAATTCTCGGCTGATTCTTCTGAAATAACTTCCAGTCTGGCACAGGTCCATATTCTGTTTCAGCGTAATCTTCAGAGAGACATGGGGAAATAAGCCAAAGGGGACTTTACAGTAGGGCTGCAGAGAGCTTGAGACAGAGTGGAAGATTTCAGAGCAGAAGACAATTGGGATCAGTTGAATTTTACTGATACCTTCCACTGTTGCTGACATCAATTAGGAAACACCTTCCCTCCTTCATGAATCACAGACAGTATTTTTTGATATAGCACACAGGGCATGGATGGTACAAACTACAGTATCATCATTGTCATCATCATCGTCATCGTCATCATCATTATCATCAGTAGCAATGGTAGTAGTATCTTTTAATGAAAGGTATGCCTCTTTCTCTCAGAGGCAGGGGTACAAATATGTGCTTCTTAGAACAGGGGCGTGGAAATTAGGAGGTAACTAGGACAAAGAATGGAGGAAATAAGAGGAGTATAAATAGGGCAGAAACAAAATGGTAAAATTAAAAATAATAGCGAGAATAAATATGCATTGAATATCAGATTAATAATGAATAATTACATATGTTTCTTGTAGAGACTATAGAATATAGAAACACACTCAGAAAAAAACTCATTCCCTCTCTTCTATACTCCCTTTTTCCCCCTCATCCCTTCTCTCTTTTCCTCCATCTTTTTCTGTCTCCCTCCCTTCCTTCCCTTACTTATTATTTTAAAAGCCATCACATTTAAGGAACTGTGATATCTCATAGAAATTTTGGCAAAGCACAATTTTATCCTCTCTCGGGGTATTTAGGGTTTGGCTCATGTAAACACTTTATTGTCTTCCAACATATTTAATCTTCCAAGATAAGGCTTTAGTGTTTAAAAGCCTATAGAGCTCTGAGAAACTCCTCCAAGTTTTCTCAAAGCTACACATAGTGAGATTTTTTGCAGACTTAAAACAATAATGAAAGAAAGCAGCCTTAAAGTGTGTCAAAATATACGGGTTGCTTTATGTAAAATACCCTGTGATGTTCCAGAAGAGTCTTGGTCATTGTATTAGTTCCACTTTCTTTTGTAAATGACACCCTACTGCTGACTGAGTAAGCAAAAAGAAATTGCCTTGTCTCATGGTTCTGATCCCGGATCTGCTTCAATTCTATTGAAGGACTTTATTGAAGGACAGGAGGGACAGATTATCTCTTGGTGCAAGCAAGGGAGCATATGTGTATGATTTCTGTTCACTTTCCTTATATTTGATTAGTTACCCTATGATTTTACCTGACATTAGTCAACTTCTATAGCCTGAAAATTATTATTTTCTAAAATTTTATACTTAGTACAATAATAATATTGTTCTATAATTAGTATTGTGACTAATGATGCCTAAGTGAGAATTAATTAACCTCTACCAGGACTGATCCCCCTAATTAGTTATTCAATACAAAATTATGATTGATAAAGTCATATATAGGTTATATTTATGTCTATGCATGTATACATATATATGCATTCATGCCTGTATTTATGTATGATTTATCCATCATCTCTCACCATCATTTAGTCATTTACATTCTATATACATGCAACAATAATGAAAGAAAGAGAGGCTGTCAATGTGAGAGGAATGAGAGGGAATGACAAAGGGAACAAGGGAAAGTTGGAGAAAGAAAAGGGAAGAGAAGGAAGGATGCAAATACACTTTAATTAACATTATATATTTGATTAATAAGAAAACATCCATATATATTGAAAAGGAAAAGCCATGTGGTGGGTATAGGCAAAGACAATTCCAGACAAAATGAGGTATTATACATGGCAATACAGCAAACTAGTTAAGTTCAAAGTACTTCTTCAGTGTAGAGTTTTAAAAAAACATGTGTCATTTCAAGGGAATACAATGTAATTAGCAAGTCCTTGGTGAATCACTGACATCAGAAAAGATATTTTAATTTTTTAATGTTTTAAAAAATTTAAATTTTTAAGAATTGTATTATGTATTTACATTCCAAATGTTGTCTCCCTTCCTAGCTCCCCCTCCCAGAGTTCTTTACACCATCCTCCCTCCCCTTTATCTCTGAGAGGATGCTCTCCCACCATTTCCCTGTGGAAACCTGCTCAAGTCTCTATAGGATTAGGCACATCCTCTCCTACTGAGGACAAACAAGGCAGTTCTCTGCTACACACGTGCCAGTGGTTATGGACCAGTCCATGTATGCTCTTTGGTTGGTGAATTAGTCTCTGGGAGCCACCAGGGGTTGAGGTTACTTGATACTGTTATTCTTCCTTGAGGTTGCCAACCACTTTAGCTCCAATCCTTCCCCTATCTTTTTCATAGGGGTCCTCAACCCCTGTCCAATGACTGGCTGTAAGTACCTGCATCTGTCTCAGTCAGCTGCTCATAGAGCCTCTCAGAGGACAGCCATGCCAGGCTCCTATCTGCAAGTACAACATGGCATCAGTAATAGTGTCAGAGTTTGGTGCCTGCCCATGGGATGGATCCCAAGTTGGGCGGGTCACTGGTAGGCCTTTCCTTTAGTCTCTGCTCCATTTTGTTCTAGCAGTATTTTTTAGATCAGAAAAATTCTGGGTCAAAAATTTTGAAGATTGGTTGGTGACTCTATCCCTTCACTGGATATGGTTTATTAGGTTCTGTCTCTCCACTGTTGAGCGTTGTGGTGAAAGTCATCCCCATTGAGTCCCGAGAGCCTCTCAAATCTCAGGTGTTTGGGAATTTAGAGACACACCTGCATATTTCCATACATTCTCATGGCCCTCTGGACTTCTCTTTGTCTCCCCCACCCCATACCTGATATTGTCCCCCTTTCCCCTCCTCATTCAACAGCCTTAGTCATCAGGAAAACGCAAATCAAAATGACCCTAAGATTCTATCTTACACCCGTCAGTCAGAATGCCTAAGTTTAAATTGATCACATTTGCTGGGGAGGATATGGAGCAAGGGGAGCACACCTCCATTGCTGGTGGGAGTGCAAATCAATTTGGAGTTTCTCAGAAAACTGGGGATAGTCCTACCTCAAGACCTAGCTATGCAACTCCTAGGCATATACCACAGGGACACTTGCTCAACTATGTTCATAGCAACTTTATTTATAATAGTCAGAAATTGCAACCATCCTGTATGTTCCTCAGCTGAAAAATGAATAAAGAAAATCTACCCAATAGAATATCCTTCAGCTATAAAAACAGACATCATAAATTTTGCAGGTAAATGAATGGAACTTAAGAATATCATCCTGAGTCCGGGTCAGGAAGACACATATTGTTTGCAGTCATTTATATGTGAATATTAGCCATAAAGTTCAGGACAGCCATGCTATAATCCACAGATCCAAAGAAACTGCATAATACAAGGTCCCAAGGAAGAATGCATGACTCTCATTCAGAAGGGGAAACTAGTCATCTGAGGTGAATGGATAGAGAAGGAATAAAAGAGTCTCGGAGAGAACAGAGATAGTGGTCAGGTATGTGGAGAGAGGCAGCAGAAGGCTTCCAAATGAGAATGGAAATCAGTGAAGGGGGATCTCTGGTGATTAGCTGGGGGCCTGGGACTGGAGAGAACAGGGATTTTATGGGGATGACCCTAACTGAGATTCCTGTCAGAGGGAGATATAGAGACTGACGTGGTCACCTTTAGCCAGGCAGGGCTTTCAGAAAAAGGAGAGGGACTTCAATCTAAAATTTGCCTTGTTTATAAGAAATGCAGGGATAAAGATGGAGCAGAGCTTGAGGCATGGCTAACCAATGGCTGGCCAATGTGAGACCCATCCCAAGCGAGAGCCAACCTCTGACACTGTTAATAACGCTCCTCTATGCTTTCAGACAGGAACCTAGCATAATTGTCTTCTGAGAGGCTTCATCCAGCAGCTGATATAGGAAGATACAGAGACCCACAGCCAAACATCAGGCTGAACCTGAGTGAAGAGTAGGGGATAGAATTGATCAAGTCAGAGGGGTCAAACACCACAAAAGACCCACAAAATCAACTAATCTGGGATCATGGGGAGCTAGGCCTAGACCCCCTACACATTTGTAGAAAATGTGCAGATTTGTATTCATGTGGCTCCGCCAAGAGGTGGATGGAGCAGGTGCCATCTAGGTCTCTGTTCCTGACCACTCAATCCTTTTCCTTCTACTTGGTCTTCTTGGTTGGGATCCCAGTGGTAGAGGATGTGCCTAGTCCTGCTTGGACTAGATGCCCCAGAATGGGGTGGTATCCAAGGGGGCTCTCCTTTTTTGAGAAGAGTAGGGGGCAATTGGGGAGGAATTTGTAAGGGTGGGACTAGGAAGAGAAGAGGGAGAAGGGCTGTGATCTGGATGTAAAGTGAAAAAAAAAACAATAAAAAGAAAATAAAACCAGTTTAACCTGATTTCAACATTATGTAATTTGTACATATTTCTAAACATTAAGTGTAATTCACTAAATATGTAAAAATTTTACATTTTATATCTCCCTTAAAAGTCTTCAAAATAAATCTTTTCCCTATCAAACAGAAGAAAAAGAATCCAATGCAGGAAGGACTTTAAGCTTGAGCATAGAACACTGTATGGCTTTAAGCAATGCATGTTTACATGATTTGATTATTCACACTTAGATGTGGAAACCATCAGCATAGCAGGAGTGAAGATCCATTCTCAGGCTGCTTGTGAGACAAACAGTTCACCTTAACTAAAGCATAGGGAGAAATAATATTTGCTGAAGTATCTGCCTTTTAACTTCTTGTTGATAGGTCACTGTTCCTAAAACAAACCACAGGAAGCCGAGTGACATATATTGACCAGTTTCATCTCCTTGTTTTACCTTTGTGATGTAGTTCACTGATTTTCTCAGTGTTTGTATTTAATGGAATTTGATTCTTCTAGAGGACCTTAGATAGGCTTAAAGTGCCTTTTCTGGTGTTGATGATTCAACCAGGTCTTTTTTTATTATTATTATTTTATGCTCTCTTGAAATTACACATTTTTCTTTCCCCTGCTCTGTAGGTCATACTTTCAACTTGACATATTTGCTGTACTGACCGTGTCTAATTAGAAAGAAATAAATTTAAATGAAATCACTTCTGCTTTTGATTAGTGAATTAAATTTCCCTCTCATGATCCCCTAATCAAAGATTTATCTTCTATGGGCTTACGGTGAAGCATATATTAAAATACCATTGTTGCCTGGATTTTAATCTCTAAACACTTTTTATAAATGACCCCACTGATCTTAAATGTCTGACATCGCATACTGATGAATATGTGTAAAATGATTAAAATAAGAAGTCAACCAATTTACATTATACACCCTAAACTATATTGCCTTGAGGGTAAAGGATTTAATTTGGGGCAAATAAAACTAGCCCAATTCCATATCATACTCAAAAATTTTACTTAGATGAATTAGACCTTATAATCTCATGGGAGGATACTGCAAGTATGGATTTCTATCATGTAGAATTTTAAAATTCTAATTATTTAATCTGTTTTAATTGACACAATTTTTCAAAACTGTGGCATTGGCTTTTAAAATTGAGTGATTTTGGTAAGATTAAACTTTTTTTCATAAAAAGTAGAAATAAGAGACACCAATTGATGAGCTTGTAAGAATAAAAGTATAATTACTGGTAATATCTGAAATTGCAAAATTGAGGATTGAATGGGTTCTTTTGAATTATGCATAAATTTTATATATTCATGAATTTCCTAATGATGTGAATTCCCCAATTACAGTGGTTTTAAATTTGTCCTCTTGAAAAACACTGGTCTTTAAAAAGTTATGTTTTTATGAGTTCATGAAAATTTATTCTCAAAATCTGCCATGTTCTTCTTCTGAAGTAAAATGAACCAAGAATTTTGGTGAAAACAATTACTTGACAGAATTGCTTTGATTGAGCACTTTGCAGGGTTGTTCCCACTCATTGACAAGAAAGCTGAAAGTCATGGGAAAAGCCTTGCTATGTCAGAGTTTGAGTGAGTTGGAGGGCCAGATTTCACATCCATTTGCATTGCCCTGACCTTGATCTCCTTACCACATTCTTCACGTGGGGAAATCAGTTCTTAAGACTTTTTGACATTCCCAGCTTCCTTTCCTATCTTCTTTCCAGGAAGAAATCAACCCTGTGGGTGCCAACACTTCTAGAACTACAATCTGTTGTTTGATTAGAGAATAATACTAGAACACCCGAGACAACATGAACCCACCCTCACGGATTCCAGGGAAGTTAGCAAAGTAGGCATGATTTCCAAAAGGAAAAGGGAAAATTGAAGCAAGCAGCTTGAAGCTAAAATTAAGGTTTCTGCTTTATGGATGGGAAAATTTAGATATAGTGTATCTACAAAGAACTTAATATACTATTTGATAGAAATTTTGCACCAATTAGTATATTTAAATTTTTGTGTTAATTTCAATTCCTCATTCAGGAATGACAAATAATAATGGGGAATACATTATTAAGATTTGAATATGTGCCTTTTTAAAGAAGAGCGGTTGTTGGTGTTTTACAAAAGCCAACTTCAAGTGAATTAGCTTCAAAATGTATTCCAATTATTTTTATTTACTGCAGTTTTTTTAGTCACTTAATACCATTTTCTTCTAACAAGTTTGCATTACTTGTTGAAATATACCTGAGACAATTCTCCATACAGTATGGCTTTTATTTACTATGGTATTCACTTCAACATGGGCAAGCAAGCATATTTAGTATGCTTTTATTTATTCAGGCATAGATGCACAAAGTGAACATGAATACTCCTCCTAGCATATATACCACACCCTGAGTTGTACAGTCTTTGTTTTACCTGCCCTGACGAAAAAGTAGACCTTGTAATATAGACCACTTAAGACACATAACCTTGAGTACTTAACAGATGTTCTACTCTTGGCAAATAATGAATGCTGTCCAATCAATTCTAGGCAGAAAATGGCATCATGGGATTGGACTGCTAATAAGTTTAGCAAATGGCATAAATTCTCACATTAAAATATGACAGTTTCTTAAATGAAAAGCGGTGATGACTTGCCAATAGTTTAAATAAAAAGCTGATGGAATGTGTTAGCCACATTATCACCTAGGGCTAATAATATGGCATAGAAAATTGTCCAAATAGTATGTGTTCCTCATACATCAAGTGTGAGCACAAGGCTATAGAATTCTTGGGGGTATGTGGAATGACTTTATGAAATGATAATATTCTTATCAATTTATGTTGTCATAGAGAAGAAAATACTAGTGCTTTGTTATTCCTATGAGTGATGTTGAGGGGCTTTTGGAATAGATATTGGATCAAGATAGGAAGAATTTTAAAAAAGTTTGAAATGTATTTGTGTAATTGTGTAAATTGTGTAACGTATCTTGATAATCAGCTTTGTGCTAAGGAGGATTGGTAAGATCAAGAATATGGGTGGAGTTAAGTTAATGGATGGAAACAATAGAAAGCTATGGTTGTAGACTGAATAGGTTAACTGCTTCTCTTTACAAAGGTAGCTCTGACATTTTTGAATCAAGAAAGAAATTGAGCTCAGTGATGTGTGAGTTCCCATTTTCTTTTTAGAAATCTAAAATATTAGTTTGATGTAATTAAGTTTATATACTTAAATTCATTCATCAAAATAGATTGTGCCATGCCAAGGTGTTGATGATTTCCTAAGAAAATTTTCATTTAGTCATAACCTTTTCTGAAAACTTCATGTAAGAGAAACACTCTGGATATTTATATTAAATTTTACAGGAAATTTTATTCTCATAACTAAGTGGGCTAACTTCCAAGCCATTCATCAAACTTCTAAGGAAGAGTTTTTGGGGAATGGTAAATTTAACTAAGCTGTTAACCTTTGAAAATGTTACTCTGAGTGCAAGACAAATATGTAATATATAGGCTATTCTTTTAATATGTGGCTATGACATTGCTTAACAGCGGTGATAGTGTATACTTTTAAAAATTGACTTGAAATAATGTCTAAATGACCTTGATACTCAATGAGGTGTAACAGTTTAACACTTCACATTGTGCTAAGGAGGAAGATTGTTGAGATTAAGAAATATGGAGTAAAGTTAATGGGTGGATAGTGCTAATTAACAACATGACAGAATCTGGAATATTCCTAGCAAATCAGCCTCAGAGGGATAATTTAACATCTGGTCACATCAGTGATGGTGGTGGTGGTGGTGGTGGTGGTGGTGGTGGTGGTGGTGGTGGTGTCCACAGAGGGGTAGATGTTCATGTTATCTTGATTAGGTTAACTGATATGGAGATGAGCATCTTAAATAAGGGAGGAATATTCCCTCAGTGGAGATCTTAGATGGTGTGAAACAAAGTAACTGAGTACAAGCACTTATTGCCCTTCTTTTTGTGGATACAATATGATTGGTGAGCTGTTTCAAGTCCCCACTGCCTTGACTTCTGCTCTGTAATGACCTAGACCCCTGATTGTGATTCAAAATGAATTGGTCCTTCCTGAAGTCAGAGAATTTTTATCAAAGCAACAGTAAACTAAAACAATGGACATTTTAAAAAAAATAATGTATCCACAGTAATGTCCCTGGAGTCCCAGACAATAGACAGCAATGGACTTTAGAGGATATCCATTTCTACTGACAACATGATTATTTTTCTACATAGAATATTCTCATTACTCCTTGTTCATTTGAAAGAACTTAAGAGTATAGTTTTGAAAATAATGTCAAGTATTTAGGGCAAGAAACTCATAAACAGAACATTGTAAATTCTTACCAAAATCTCATGATCCAATTTAGAGCATTGCTAGATGAAAGAAATGGACATGTTGTAGTATATCTATATTTGAAATAACACTATTTAAAGCAAATTCAAAGCCAGCTTCTCTACTAAATAGGAAGAAACCTATGTAAGAATAAATGTTATGATAATCATGCTAAGATGAGTTTAATGAGGTCCCAGTAAAGATTGCATCTCACCATGAATTGAAGATCAAGAATATACTTTCCCCGTCATGTAACTATATTCCTCCAGATATCAGAGAAAATGCAGCAAAGCACATAACCCTGCCCATTTAGGCTTCTCCAGTCAAAATTACCTAATAATATATAGTTGTCTTTCTGGATTCTGGTATATTTGTAGGAATAATTTTGATAGTTACAATCCTAATTATTAGGATGAAATTATCATCAGTTTTGTCTCTCCTTTCATATCCAGGGTCTAGAGCTGTTATAACCTGTTGATTAAAAATAAAAACCAAGTATATCTAATTTGTGGCTAATCATACTTGGGAGACAAGTACATGCTCTCAATATCAAACTGCACCTCAATGAGAACTCCCTATAAAAACACTATTTTATACTTTATGATAAGCAAGGATTTCACCAACACAACAGTATTTTCAGAGTAGCTTCTCTCTGGAAGTTTTCCTTGGTGCTGTTCCCATCCATTCTAGAATTTTATCTTTGGATCCAAAGTTTGTTGATCACAATTTCTTATAGTGACGTGTTCTGTTTCATCCAGGCATGTTTCTATGATTCATTGTGTCTTGGTTGCCTGAGGTGAAAATGACCACAGAGTTTCTCACTTCTCAGTCAAACAAAATGCTGGGCATATAATGATGAGTGGCTTAGGTTTCATTCCCATCTCTACAGGAACGAAGTTGCAAGGCAGCTGTTTCTGATTTTTCTGCCCTGAGAAGGATAATTTCATGTTGTGTTTTATTTTTCCACTGAAATCTCCAAGGCATCTCTAATGTTCATCTTCGCATGTGTCCACAGCCGAGGGAACTTTGACTACTACAGTGTACCTATGCTTACATGATTAAAACACCAATAAGAACAAGGCAGGAAGATGCTCACTCTGTTGACTTTCATGAAGCAGTGGCAGTAACAGCTCAACTTTGAACTGAACACAACAGACACATCCCCATCTGCTAGAATGTTAGACAGTCTTTAGCTTTTGTTTATAGACACATGTGAGAATAGAAATATGCTAACAATCAAAGATATACATATAGACAAAATTATATCAAAGAATATGCTTGATGTAAATGTCTTCTTTCTTCCCCCAGAGCACACACCTCATATTATTGGCAAGTTGAACCAACTGTTTTTTCAACTCCATCTTTAGAATATTAACTTTCTAAATTAGTCCATGGTACAATAATCTTTATTTTCAAAATGGCTAAGATATTTTCAAAGTTTAACATGTTACTACAAAGAAGAAAAGTAGAATACTCATGTCTGTTTGTTTGTTTGTTTGTTTGTTTGTTTTGATTTTCAAGACAGGTTTTCTCTGTGTAGCTTTAGCCATCCTAGAACTCACTCTGTATACCAGGCTGGCCTCAAACTCAAAGAGATCTTCTTGCCTTTGCCTCCAGAGTGCTGGAATTAAAGATGTGTGACTACCACTAGGCTTGTATTCTCATGTTACAATACTAAGTAAGATTTTTATTTCCAATATATGTATATTCACTCAATAACCCTCCATTGTAAAATTTAACATTAAGGACCTTTGATTTTATGTGTAGTCATCAGCAGGCTACAACTCCAACCTATGTTGTTTTTGTACATGTAATGTGCAATAGTATATAGTAAGATTATACCTAACACTAAGACAAATTCTCAAGTATGCAAAGTCTCCAGAACTGTTTCTATCATTTATTGAAGCTTTTCTACTTGAGCAAAAGAAAGATAGCAATATTTCATCACCTTAATTTTGCCTTTATGTGGTTTTTGTTTTATTTCTCATCTATTAGGAGACAAGTCTGAGGTCATAGCTCAATGTATATCACTTGCCTAATGTGATTGAGGATCTGGGTTTGATCCTCATAATTAAAGGTAAAAATATGATATTCTCTTTCTATCAAATCATTACTAATATAAATATTATCACAACTGGATGTGAAAGTTGTAAATACAATGTTTACTTTCTCAATGAAAGATACCTTTAGGATATGATCACTCACAAAAATTATAATATTCTTTTTCCAAATTAAAGTATCATAAGCAAAAGCAGTAAGACAACTCTACTTTAATATAGTCATAATTTCTTACATAGCTGTGCAAATTTAGAATACAATAGTCAAATAAGTTAGAAAACGGTTAAGCCTGGATTCTTAAAATGTATGAATTCTTCTATTGTTTTGTCTTAAAAATATGATAATTGGTCCAAGGATTGACCAAGGATAATTGGTCAAGTAAAAATATTGTCTGGCATGTGTGAAGCCATGGATATAACCCTAGTACTGTATGTATGTATGTATGTATGTATGTATGTATGTATAGATAGATAGATAGATAGATAGATACATAGATACATAGTTACATAGATACATAGATACATAGATATAGATAGATGATAGATAGATGATAGATAGAGATAGATAGATGGATAGATAATAGATAGATAGATAGATAGATAGATAGATAGATAGGCTCATCTCTAAGAGTTTGATGTGTATCCTACAGAGGAGCAGAAAATCAAACTGTTTAGTTTAAGAGTAAATGGGGTTGGTGGAGATAGAACCATCAACCATACAGTGAGCATAAATTGGACCTAGGTCTCCTAGCACATATGTAGCAGATGTGCCCCATGGTTCAGTCTCTGAGAGTTCCCAAGGGTCCTGGTTAGTAGACTTGGTTGGTCTTCCTTTGGAATCCTGTCCTCTTCAGGTCCCTCAGTCCCCTCACAGATGGACTCTTCAACAAGACTCCCTGAACTCCATCTAATGTTTGACTGTGGGTCTCTTAATCTGTTTCTGTCAGTTGTCACGTGGAGCTTTTCAGAGAACAGTTATGCTAGGATCCTATCTACAAGCATAAGAAAGTATCATTAATAGGGTCAGGTATTAGTTCTTGCCCATGGGATAGGAGTGAATTTGAGACAGTCATCAGTTGGCCATTCCCTCTGTCTCTGCTCTAACTCTGTCCCTTCTAGGCTAAAGGATTTGTGGGTTGGTTTCTGTCCTTACCCTTCCACTGGGAGTCCTACCTGGCTACAGGAAGTAGCCATTTCAAGATTCAAAACTCCCACTGCTTGAACTAGATTTGTTCTAATCTGAACTAGATTTGTTCCCATAGCCACTCTGGAGTCTCCCTCAGTCCCAGGTTTCTGGCACATCCTATAAATACCTCCACCCCAATTTTCAAAACAGTTGACAAACTACTATTCTAAATCAATCACTAATACATCCCAGTAGGCCATACATTGAACATGAGAAACTTGCCAGGAATCAAACCTATAATAAAAGCTGTTATTTCTCCCAGATCCATGGTAGAATGTTAATTGATTTGGTTTGTGTAGGCAACTGTAGATGCTGTTACTTCATTATTGCAGATATCTTATCTTGTACAGGAAACAGATTCCCCTATACTATACTCCTCTGACTTCTGGCTCTCAAAAGCCACTCCAAAAGAGGTGGCTTTCCACCTCTTCCTCTCCTATGGTTCCTAATCCTTGAAGCAAGGGGTATGACATGGAGGTCTCTTTAAAGCTGAGCACTCACAGAAAAAGTATTCACTGTACTTTATCCATAGTGAATTTCTATATTAATAGATGTTTGCTACTCAGCGAAACTTTTCTGATATGATATAAAAACTGCATTAACCTGTGGGTATAATGTTAAGAACTTAGTGGGCAGAATATACCTAGTCCATTTAGAAAAATCACAATAGTATGTTTGTCCCCAAGGATTTTGAGATTCTTTACCATGAGTTTATGGTTATATTTATAGTATCAGACATGATTCATCCTGTGGAGTGGGTCTTAAATCCAATTGGAAAGCAGTGCGTTCCCCATGACATCCATTCAACTATTACACCCATAGGTATATATTTAATATTAAGTCCAATCACTTGTGTAGTTGCAGTCTGTATAAGACTGTTTGTGGTTTTTCTCCTCACAGGTGTCATAACATCTGTCAGTACTAAGAGAACTAGGGAAAAGGGAGGAAGCTTCATGGTAGTAAGTATCAAGACATAAAAAGAAAGACTGTTACCATAATTTTTTTCTTTGTATCTCATTCAGACTATTTTAGCTCAGCCACAACCACATTCTTGCTACTAAATCCCCCCAATATCAACAGTTATTTTAATAGTACTAGACACAATCTGCTATGGGAATGAAAAGAAACCCTAAATAGGTGCTCCCCATTTCTGTGTGAACTGCCATGACTTTTCTAAATGAAATTTAAGGAGGATTGCAGTGTGATGACGTGTAATGTTCAGTATGGTATGGGAAGTCATGATATGACTTTGAGAAAGGAGGTAAAGCCATTGACTCTGCTCTCATTCTAAACATCAAGTCTCTAAGTAAGAGACTTAAATAAAATCATTATATAAAAGTTACAGCAGTAGCAGGCTTATGAGGGAGAATCCAAGGATTTATTAATTCTATCTACTTTTCTTTATATACGCACCCCAAACCTTCATGGAAATCAAAAAAGCATTATTGTTAACTTAATAAAGACACTTGTAGTAGTTGAAGGAAATTTCACAATATATTCCTAATTTTTCTAGTAGATTCATCATTATCAGTTTGGTGACTTTCCTCATGCTGCGGCAATCTGAGAAGAATTTCTCTCATCTTTCTACTGGCACAGTTGATTTTAAAATCTCCTACTTCTTTGACTCTGCTGAGAATCTCACCTTGGACTTTGAGATACTTAAAAAACATTTATCCATAAGCTTTTACTTAATTTGTTCTTTGATAAGTTAGTAACTGTATAGAGTTCACTTTGAATTGTGTGTTCCCCCATTCTTTCTACCCTTTCTACCCATAATACTGCATCCAACAAAGCTCTCTCACAACTCTTGACTTTGCGATTCTTTTTTCCTCTTGTTTTTGCTTTAGAGACCTCCTGAATTAAACCAGAACCATCTGTGTGACTGTGGGTTTGCAATTATCCACTGGAGACAGTGGGTGGACAACTGAACAGTTATTGCACCCCCCAATCAGAGCCCAACAGTACTTCATAGTTCAGTAGGCAGGTGAAGAACCTAAAGGGCTTATAGAGCCATGATTGAATGTGGAGAAACCCAGTGTTGTGTTAAGACCATTGCAGGCAGCACAGATACTGTTATGTCAAGATAAAATTGGTTTAACCTGGCCAGAAGACAGCATTTTACTGCTTCATTCTTCATTTCCAGTATTTACTTTCTTTCTTCTGCTTCTGTATTGATACCGGAAGTTTGGGGGTGGAATATAAATGTCCTGCTTACGGCTTAGCACTCAACTTATTGCATCAGCATAAACAGTCAGTATTTTCACTGCAGAGAAGGTTCTCTGATTGTACTTATTCATCTATGCATATGAACACAGATATACAGCAGCCAGTTTGGATAACAAGTAGCTAAAGGATTCATAATCTCACCCATTGAAATCAAAACATTCTTAGCAATGAAATTCTGAGTTACAGTACCAGGTATGAATTCTCTCTTGTAGAGGGTATCTCATATCCTTACTCAGACACTGGTTGGCTGTATCAGAAAGGTCATGTTTCTGTTTTATCAGTGAACCCATCTTGCCTAGGAGAGAGATAGTATACGTCATAGGCTCTGATGCTTCAAAGTCAGGTCCAGATTGATTTCTCTATATTGTTGTAACTGAGGTTCATAGTATGTTCAGCAATAGAATCGTATCAGCCAATTATATTTGGCAAGCAGGAAGAATGTCAAGAGACTATTTTGGGTGGTAGTAGGGTTTCTGGGACTTTTTTTATTAACAACTGATAGGAAAATATCTCACACCTGGCAGTGGGATTTTTAGTTAATAACACTGGCTTTCAGAAGCAGCATTATCTGTATAAGCTGGATATCTCTCCTTCTCAGTCTGTATTTTTAAACTTATATCTTAAAAAAATGGCTTATGAAGCAGTGAGTTTGCACCTAGAAATTCTATCACCTTTAATTTGATTGACCTTGCCTCCTTATCACTTTGTGATTATCCTTTCTGCCTACTCCCTGTTTAAAATTTTAATCCCCAAATATTTGCCTTTCAGTTTCCCTTTGACCTATGTTCTGCCTTCCACATCCTTATGCATCTCCACTCTAAGTTCCATGTTCCGGCTTCACTACTTCTATGGGCACAGAAGGACAGTTGAAGCGAGGACTGAATATGAGAGAGAACAGTCACTGTTAATGTCCCTGAGGGTTAGCACGCTCAGATACATCACCAGATCACTAGAACAGAGCCACAAATAGGGAGCAAGAATGAGCCTGTGGTAGCACCAAACATTTCCACTTCCTTGCTGAACATATTTGGCTTGGCTGCATAAAGAGTATAAATTGATGTCAGCACAGATGTTAGTGTAATGATCAGATAATATGTTACAAACACCTTAGGCAAGATTTAACTGTTTCTCTTCACTTTTGTTGGGTTTCGTTTTTTACTAAAAACTAAATATTCAGACGTAAATGCCAATGTCATGGTGAGCCTGGGTGGGGTGGTGCTGACCTCTTCACCTTGTGCTTGTTCTTGCATTCACCTTCGTTCTGTGTTTCCTTACCTTACATAGTGCTTAGCTATTCTGTTCAAATTCTTTAAGAAATGTGTCCTTCTCCCTCACAGCCTTGAATTTTATCTCTATCTCTATCTATCTATCTATCTATCTATCTATCTATCTATCTATCTATCTATCTATCTATTCTCCATATATAGTCTCCATAGATGCTGTCCCTTTTCAAGAATGTCACATAGTCACTGTGTTTGCATTAGTGCCTTACCATGAAAGTAGGTTTCTCACCCTTTCACGTTGCCAACAAAACATTGGCTAATGATAAGTGCAGTGGTGAAGGTCAATGTTACCAGCACTGGAGAAAATGAGAATAGAGGATTCCAAATTTGATGATACATAGAGATAAGGTGAGACCTTTATTAATTTTTTAAGAAGGCAACTATGTATATATATATAGTTGCTATATATATGTACAGTAGAATATATATATATTATATAATAGAAGTTCACATTTGTTTAAAATAAATTCTTGTAAAGTAAATATAATAAGAAAATGAATATATATATATAATATTTATATGAACTTCATGAGGTGTATTGCAGATGAAGCCACATGTACATGGATTTAACTACACTTACTGTACTACATTAATTCATAGACTGAGCAAATCTGTCAATTTCCATATGCATAATTTATTTTGACCAAAATAAGTGAATAAGGGAATTATAAAAACTAGGACTCCTGAATAAGACTTTTTTAATGATTATAATTTATTTATTGTTTATTTTTTTGCATTTTAAGAATTAAAATATAATCACATCATCCTCCTATTCTCTCCTACAAATACTACCATATCTCCATCTTGGTTCCTCTCAAATTTATGTCCTGTAATTATTGTTGCAAATATAATGCATAGACATATAAATAAAACTTCCTGAGTTTATTAGTGCTGCTTATATGTATGTGGTTTCAAGAATAACCACTTGGTGTTCTCTCTCACAAGTCTCAGGTTGCCTGTTGTCCTTTGTCTAGGAGTGGGATCCTTGAGATTTCCCCTTTCCGTGTTAACTTTCCTGTGGGCACTGACACTGTTCAAGTCTTATTTAGGCAGCCATATTGTTGAGGTATCATATGTGTAGCTTCTTTGTCTTCTCTCATTGATACAAACTTACAGCAAACTTCCTGAATTTCTGTTATAGTCTTTCCACCTCTCTTCAGGGGTTATCCTGGAGCCTTAGGTATATAGGGTGTTTACTTATATGTGTTTTATAATTCTAAGTAAATAGACAATGATTTTCTATAGCCTTTTCAATCATCCATAGCATTATTTATTCTCTTCTCTTGTATTGGCCTCACTCCCTCTCCTCAGAAAAAGTCCCCCATCTTCCCATTTCCCACTTCATTTCACTTGTATACTGCTCTTCCTACTTGAAGCACTCATCTCCATCCCCTTGGTCAGTTTTTATCTGATAAACCTTTTAATTGAACATGGAGTAGATTTTCAGAGATTCATTTCAATAAGCCTGAAATCAGGAAATAAGTAGTAAGACCGTTTTTTTTATCTTTTTTATTTTTTATTAGATATATTTCTTTACTTACATTTCAAATGTTATACTACACTGGTAGGCCTTGGGACAGAGGTGGCTTTGCTGTGGTCAGAAACCCTATGGTAAACCAATTAAGGGTATGCATATTGTGGCTTCTTAGAGGACAGATAACAGTGTGGCCCCACAGAGGGACAGATGATGCTGTGGCTCTATTGAGGGAGAGGAAGTGGTCTTTGCTCTTGACAGTTTCCCTTTTCACTTTGTCTCCAATGCCTGTGACCAGACTACAGTTATTCTTGTCACATTCTAAAAGATTAGTATTCATTCATTTAGTCTTCCTTTAAATCATATGCTTATTGACTGTCTTTGCTTCAGAGATTTGACCATCTTCTCCCTATTTTCAAAGAGTTGTTACTTAAAAATGGACATTTGCATATGTTGTATTGGAACAAAAGGTAAATAATTTCTACAAATGAATTTATCTTCTACTTAGAGTATCAGCAACAGAATTACAACTTGCTCATTATGTACATCAGTATGTTAGCGGAAACAAAATTTCATTTTTAATGTTACTTTGGGGAAATCATGAGTAAAGTTAGAATCAATCATTGTTAATGTAATTGAAATATACATGCAAAGGGTTAGAATAAACTTAAAACTGATTGGACTGTGATATCCAATGAATTTGTGTATCACTAGGTATCTGTGATATGTTTGACGGTGCTACTCTTTCTAATATAAATATCTCAAGCAACCTAATCAAGAGATTAAGAACTTGACAAGTGGACCAGTTCCAAGTCACAAAAATGATATTCAGATAAAACCAGACATTATCTATTAACTAAACAAAGGGACATTTAAAAATTCCAGAAAAGAGTTGTCAAACATTAAATGAGAAAAATTTAAATAAATATTGTTTTAAAAAATAAGTTAAAATGATAGCTTTGTCTATTTCAGATGACACTATCCAGTGCCGACATTTTCTTCTTTGTAAAGAAATTAGAAATACTACCAAAACAAAGGAAGGAAATAAGAGTTTTACCTGTGTTTTTGTGTACATGTGTTAATGTCAGTCTATTTTAGATTCACCGTATTACTACAGGAGAGAGGTAAAGTCTTACTGGACTAAATAATTGAGTGTGTGTGTACATGTTTCTTACAAAAATATACTTGTATATATTTGAAAAGATTCTCATCACATTGTTGAGCCTGCTGTGAAGCATTTTAAAGACAATTTCACTACTAATTTTAGGAGACTATTTAGGAAATTTGAAAGGCTACACTGGGACCCCAGTTGAGGAATTAGAGGAAGGATTGAAGGAGCTGAAGGGGTTAGCAACCCCACAGGAAGACCAACATAGCAAAGAGCCAGAGTCTCCAGAGCTCCCACGGACTAAAACACCAACCAAAGAGTACACATGGAGGCACCCATGGCTTCAGCTGCATATGTAGCACAGAGTGGCCTTATGTGGGGCATCAATGCGAGAGGAGGCCCTTGGTCCTGTGTAGGCTTAATGACCCAGTTTAGGGGAATTCTACGGTGCTGAGGCAGGAGTGCGTGGGTGTTGTGGTAAACATTAGAAAATAACTAACCTTTTATTCCATGCTAGTGCTGGTACCTGTAGGGCCACATGGCACTGTGGAGTACTTTTATCTCAGCGACTCCACGCTGCTCCTAAGTATTCTCAGACCCAGGCAGTCTGTAAACTGTTCTGGCATGGCACCTTGATACACTGATCCCTAAAGATAGTTCTGTAACTGGGGGGCCATATGGGATTATCCATAATTTATCTTTTTTTAGTATCTCTCCCGGCAGCTCTCCACTAGCCACGAACTCTCTGATTCTAGCTACCCGGTAAAATCGGGGCTCTAGAAATCCAACATGGGGCTGGACTATTGTGGCTCCCTGCCACGGACTCTGTCCACAAGTCCAACAATCTCCTCCTGGTAGTTAAGTTATAAACTCCTAACTACCTAGTGAAATAGGGACTCAATACACTGTAACTCAACAATCAGATTTATATGTTAAATTCTCAATCCACAATATAACCATACAATAAACTCACAACCAATTGATAAAGATATAAACTGCTCACCTAGATAAGATAAACTGACCTATACAAAACCCCTCCCTTAAGAAATATTCATAACGACCTGTATCTATGTAGAGATTCATGGTGAGGATTGTTATGTCTGCCTCCATACTGCCTCTCTGCTCCTTTCTACTTCTCCCTTTCCTTCTAAAACTTTGTTCCCACCTCCCTTCCTTCTTGACCAATAGCAGGCCTCATTTTATCATGTGTCTGTCTTCACCTACATGACGACATCAACCTACAGGTGTGTGGGTGAAGGAGCACACTCATGGAAGCAGGGAGGATAGGGGAGGGATATGGAATTTAAATGGGAAGAGGTATAACATTTGAAATGTGAATAAATAAAATAACCAATAAAATAAAAAAAGAAAGCTTACGCTGTAGCTTTTAGAAGAATTGCCTCATGATAGTGGAAAACATTAAATTTGAAACAATATTAGAATAACAGAAAAATGTGAGAACCAGCCCACTCTTCTCTGTAAGTATATAGATGTATAACATTTTTGTAAATTACAAACATAAAAGATAAACCAGAATGATTGAGTATTGAATTGTAGACATTTTATACACAATACATCAATATTTCTATAAATTAAAAGGTTTTACATAACTTCGTCAGTGATTAAAGTAGCAAGTCTGCAATTCATTGGTTTGTAGATGTTTAAAAGTGTTTTCTGTGTGCATGAACACTGAAACCCAAATAAAGTTCAAGTATTCAAATACTGGAGTAGTAGCTATTCTACATGATCTAAGACAGAGAGGGTTTAAAGGAATCCCAGTAATTTCAACTGGAAAAACGATATGATAATGTTATTAACAGCACTGATAGTGTAGAACCATCAGAATGTATGTGCAGTTGTCACTGAGAGTCACTCTAAGACCATGCTTTTTGTCATTACACATCTGTATGCATGTATGGGCGAAGTGAAAAGAAACACAAATCCATTTCAGCAATATTATTTGGGTAATGAAAATATAATTACATTTACTCCACCATGACTTCAGTGTTCTTGGCCCTTAATGAGCTCCTGATATCACCTCCTTCAAGGCTTAAGGAAATTCACAGGAGAATCCAGGAAGGACACGAAACCAGTATGCTAAAAAGTGTCCTTTGTTATTTTGTCTTTTTTTTTTTCCAGAGCTAAGAACCGAATCCAGGGGCTTGCACTTGCTAGGCAAGCACTCTACCACTGAGCTAAATCCCCAACCCCAAAAAGTATGCTCTAGACAGACACGATGGTTAGACTCATAAATTTATTATAGCTCTATTTACTTGCATAAAGCCTGAACTAGATTGGGCATGTCACCATTTACCAGGCATTGGAGAGAGGCTGGTGATGTTCTATTTCATGCTGCGGGATTGCTAGGATAGAGATGCCATTTTCTCTGTGGTGCAGCTACTGAAAAGTTGTTCATTTTCCAATAACTACCCAGCCCTTCTACCCATACCCACCCCATGCAAGACACTATAATTACTCCCAGTGGTGTACACACACACACACACACACACACACACACACACACACACACACACACAGAGAGAGAGAGAGAGAGAGAGAGAGAGAGAGAGAGAAGGGGATCAGCAGGAACAGGAAGAGGATAAGATAGAGTAACAGATAGAAATGATCAAAATTTATTATACTCTATACACATGAATGAAATTATCAAAGAATTAAAAAAACAGTTTTTAAGGCAGGACTTTGAGGCTGGTAGGCATACTGTGCTTTAGTAGTAATGGGGACATTTGCTTATAATTGAAAAGGCAAAAGCAGGCACTGATTGGAAAAGAGCTGGTATGGGATTTTAAAGTGCTACACAAAGGTCAGTTTTAACTACAACACAATTAATCCAGCTGCTTGCAGCATGAGTCCTTTTTGAATTCAGAGCTGTTATAGTCTATGAAGTTTTTTTAAAGCTGTTAATGACATATCCATCAGAATAATGGAAAGCAAAATTATTCTTACCGTGCTTGGTGACATTGAAACCTCTATTTGGAGTTACATAATGACAGATAATTGCTGCTACTGTATTGTCTGGGCAAATGTAGCTCCTCAAAAATTTACTTTACTTTAATTAAGCATATCTAGAACTTTCAAGTTTGGCTTATTGTCATAACCAAACATATTCTCTTTACCTATCGCTGTGCTGCATTTCCTCCAAGTTTAGTTACTCACTTCTCTATTCAGTGGTTCAACTCTAGGCAAACTGGCCTCCTCCCACATAGAGAAAGAAACCATACACAGCACAAAAATAAGTGATTGGCTGATTGGTTTTCTGGTGGAACTGACTATAAAAGCAAACTTAGAAATTATCGCAACAGTATTTATCATGTTGGGTTTTCCTATTCTGAAACGGTATCATGAGATCAATAAAAAGATTGAAGTCTTTAAAAAAAAGCCCAAGACTTCAAAACTATCTATGATAAATAAACCTCAAAGGGAGGACATCAATAAAAATAATTACATGTCTTTTATCAAAGTTGTCACACTAACTCATCCCTGTAGGACTAGTCACAAGGCTTTCACAGGGCAACTGCTAAACCTCTTTCTGTTCCTTTCACACAGATGGGTATGCACAACTGGATATCCTTGGCTTTTCACCCCTGCAAAGCTCTCTTGTACATGTACTCACTCCATGTTCTTTGAGAAACAAACATTTTACCCTTCTCTGAAAAAAAGCCATAGGTCACAAAGGACAACTCCCTTTAACCCTTCCCTATCAGGAGCAGAGGGTTTCCAATTTACTTCTCCCAGTTTGAGAATCAGAAAGCATGCTGAAACACCTCCCATATCACAGCACAGTGCAGTCATTAACATCCTTAGGCACTGTTGCACAGAGTTACATTGGCTGTCTTCTTTCTTCTTACCTGTCTGTGTGCTTGACTTTTAGTGCTAGAACCAGCCAAGGAACATTTGGTGAATTGCATGTCCTTGACTTATGATTCCTGAGCAACTGAAATGAACATTCAGGTTAAAAAAAAGAAGAAGAAGAACAAACGAACATGGCAGGTAAATCTGAAAGTTCATTTACATCAAACTAACCCATCGTGAGAAACCATGGTCAAATACACTGGATATCTGGCATTATAGATCTGGGCCTGCCACTCGTGGGCAAGAACACATCACATGCAGGAAGCTGAGGAGCAAGCTGAGGGACAGAGTACAAGGAGAAGCACTGCTAGCCTAGAACTTAGGCTGCTTTGAACTCTGAAGTGCCTTTCTGTCATTAGCAATAACATTATCATTTAATAGTCAGTTTGAATAACTTGCTGCTTGAACCTGACCAAAAGTTAGGGATTTCAGGCACATCGCTGGGAGATACCGGAAAGAACAAGTATTCAGATCTAAGTACTGTTGACAGAATTTTCTTCTCCCTTATGTGTGTTTTCCTTTTGGTCCTCCTGTTTCTCCCCCAACCTAAACCCTTGTCCTGTGCTTGTGATTGTGTAAAATGACTATTTACTATTAGCCAAACCCTGTGTTGTCTCAGTGCCCATGCTCCTGCTCAGTTCCCCCCAATACATATGCTCACCCTTATGATTTGTATAGAAAGGGCTCTTCAGGTCTTTTCAAAGCATGTGACGGACTACCTCTGCTCCTCATATCAGACCCCTCTTTTCATATCCTTTGCCTTTTGAATGCATATTTACTCACTCAACTTTTCTCCAGATTTAAGGCCAAACTCAAATGTCATGTTTATGAAAAAGTCCTCCTTATTCATAGTTGGATGTTCAGCTTTTAATTCTTTTTTATCACTCTTATAAAACATATTTTGGAGCAGTAAAATGGCATAGAAGGCAAAGGCTCTGGCCATCAAGGCTGCTGACCTGAGTCTCCAGAACACACATAGTGGGAGGAAAGATAAACTCCCAGTTTTCATCTGGCCTTCACATGAACACCACGGTGTGTACTCCTCTCTCCTATAGAAATGAATCAAAAACTGACTACTTCGTAATAGTCAAGAAAAATTAAGAAAGCAAATATTGTAATTTTCAATAATTCTTCATGTGCTTATTTTGTCTGATTGACTTAGAAAAATTGGGGACTAACACTGTATTCAAGATATGAAATACATAAAAAAATATAACATTTTAGTTTCAAATCCTATGTTCAGAACTTAAGATTTCCCTTTATTTTTAAAGTATTGGCTATGATCTAAGCCAACAAAGGAAACTGCCACTGTTACTTTAGTATAGTTCAAGGAGGTCATTAATGACAATATTTTACATATAGCTACTTAAAATTCATACTTTTTGATTATAAAATGTAAAGGTTATAAGAATTATCAATTAAATCATGCAGAATTTTTCTACTTAAAACAATTATATATAGTAGAAGATATTTTTAAGTCTTTTAACCCATTGGTCCTAGGAATAGTAATTATAAACAAATCATTTTTAAAATAATTTAACTAACACATTTTAGGGATAAGATCATTTAGATTTCAATTTAAGAGGATAAAACTTCTGTGCACAGTGAAAGAAATCTGGAAATATAAATCCCCACAACTTGATAAGAAAATCTATGTTATTTTCTTTGTACTTATTGGTAACACAAATCTGGATGAGTACATCAGCCAGTCAAATTTTCTACAGAAGATGAAAAATGGCAGATTTTGGAACCAGTTCTGGGAAATACAAGCTAGCATGTGGGAGGGAAGGGGTGATTCCAGTCCAAATTATATTTCCTTAGAAGGAAAGAGGAAGAGATAAATAAGATGAGTAGTAAAAACAATGTCATTCCTTAAAATCAGAAACAAATATCTAAAAAGATATTATAGAATAGGAACAAAATGATGACAATATCAAAACTTATTAATTTCAAATGTGTGTTTGATTATGCTACAAATAATTATCTCTTATTTATTCGAGAGTTTATCTATTTACATTTCAAATTTTAGCCCTTTTTATGCTTTCCCCATCTCCAATTATCCCTCCCTCTCCTTCTATGATGATGATTCCCCTCCAACACACCCACATCTATCTCCAAATCCTGGCATTCCCCTATACTGGGGAAAATAGAATTCACAGGATCAAGGGCTTCTTCTCCCATTGATATCAGACAATGCCATCTTCTGCTACATGTATAGCTGGAGCAACGAGTCCTTATGAAAAAGGACTATGTGTACTGTTGGTTGGTGGTTTAGTACCTGGGAGCTCTGGAGTGTCTAACTGGTTGATATTGTTGTTCTTCCTATGGTGTTGCAAACCCCGTCAGCTCCTTTAGTCCTTTCTCTAACTCTTCCATTGGGTCTTTGTGCTCAGTCTAATGGTTAGCTGCAAGCATCTTAATCTGTATCAGTAAGACTCTAGCAGAGCCTCTCAGGAGACACCCATATCTGGCTCCTATCAGCAGGCACTTACTTCTTGGCATCAGCAATAGTGACTGGGTTTGGTTGCTGCATATGGAATGGATCCCCTGGTGGGGCAGTCTCTGGATGGCCTTTCCTTCAGTCTCTGCTCCACTCATTGTCCCTGTATTTCCTTCCATGAGTATTTTCTTCCCCCTTCCAAGAAGGATTGACATATCCACATTTTGGTCTTCTTTCTTCTTGAACTTCATATGGTCTCAGAATTGTATCTTGGGTATTCCAAGATTTTGGGATAAGTAGATATACCTGCCAGTGAAAGCATACCATGTATATTCTATTGTGATTGGGTTACCTCACTCAGGATGATATTTTCTTGATTCATCCATTTGCCTAAGACTTTTTTTACATCATTATTTTTAACAACTGAGTAATACTCCATTGTGTCAATGTACCTTATTTTCTGTATCCATTCCTCTGTCGAAGGACATTTAGGTTCTTTTCAGCTTCTGGCTATTACAAATAAGGCTGCCATGAACACAACAAAGCATGTGTCCTTATTATATGTTTAAGCATCTTTTGGATATATGCCCAAGAGTGGTATTGATGGGTCCTCAGGTAGCACTATGTCCAATTTTTCAGAGGAAATGGCAGACTGATTTCCACAGTGGTTGTACCACCTTGCAAATCCAACCACCAAAGGAGGAGTGTTCCTTTTTCTCTACATCCTTCCCAGCATCTGCTGATACCTAAGTTTTTTCTTAGCCATTCTGACTGGTGTGAGGTATAATCTCAGGGTCGTTTTGATTTGCATTTCCATGATGATTATGGATATTGAATATTTTAGGTGCTTCTCAGCCATTCAATATTCCTCAGTTGAGAATTCTTTGTTTAGAATTTTCTAAATAATCCCATTTTCTTGTAGGATTATTTATTTCTCTGGAGTCTAACTTCTTGAGTTCTTTGTGTATAATAGGTATTATCCCTCTATCAGATCTTTCCCCAATCTGTTGGTTGATATTTTGTCTTAATGACAGTGCCCTTTGTCTTACAGAAGCCTTGCAATTTTATGAGGTCCCATTTGTTGATTCTTGATCTTAGAGCATAAGCCATTGCTGTTCTGTTCAGGAAATTTCCCCCTGTGCCTATGTATGTTCAAGGATCTTCCCCACTTTTTTCTATTAGTTTGAATGTATTTTGTTTTATTTGGAGGTCTTTGCTGAACTCTGACTTGAGCTTTGTACCAGGAGAAAAGAGTTGGCCAGTTTACATTCTTCTACATTCTGACCACCAGATGAAACAACACCATTTGTTGAAAATGCTCTCTTTATTCCACTGGATGGTTTCAACGCCTTTGTGAAATATCAAGGGATCATAGGTGTGTGGGCTCTTTCTGGGGTCTTCAGTTTTATTCCATTGATCAACCTGCCTCTCTCTGTACACGTATCATGCAGTTTTAATTACAATTGCTCTGTAACAGTTAGAGGTCAGGGATGGTCATTCCCCCAGAAGTTCGTTTATTGTTGAGAGTAGGTTTCCCTATTCTGAGTTTTTTTTATTCCAAATGAATTTGCAAATTGCTCTTTCTTACTCTATAAAGAATTGAGTTGGAATTTTGATGGGGATTGCATTGAGTCTGTAGATTGCTTTCCTCAACATAGCCATTTTTACTATATTAATCCTGCCAATCCATGAGCATGGGAGATCTTTCCATCTTCTGAGACCTTCTTCAATTTTTTTCAAAGACTTGAATTTTTTGTCATACAGATCTTTCACTTGCTCAGTGAGAGTCACACCCGGGTATTTTTTTACTATTTGTGACTATTGTGAAGGGTGTTGTTTCCCTAATATTTTTTCTCAGCCTGTTCATTCTTTGAGTAGAGAAAAGCTACTGATTTGAGTTAATTTTATAACCAGCCACTTTGCTGAAAGTTTTTATCAATTGTAGGAATTTTTGGGTGCAATTTTTGGGGTTATTTAACTGTACTATCATATAATCTGCAAGTAGTGATATTTTTCATTCTTCCTTTTCTTTTTTTCCCTCCATCTTCATTAAATTGGTTATTTCTTATTTACATTTCAAATGATATTCCCTCTCTAGGTTTCTAAGCCAACATCCTCCCTAACCCCTCTCCTTCCCGTTCTATGTGGGTGTTCCCCTCCCCATCCTCCTCCCATTACTGCCCTCTCACCAAGAATCCCATTCACTGGGGGTCCAACCTTGGCAGGACCAAGGGCTTCCCCTTCCACTGGTGCTCTTTCTAAGCTATTCATTGCTACCTATGAAGTTGGAGCCCAGGGTCAGTACATGTATAGTCTTTGGGTAGTGGCTTAGTCCCTGGAATCTCTGTTTGGTGTTGTTCATATGGGGTCTAAAGCCCCTTCAGCTCTTTCAGTCCTTTCTCTGATTCCTTCAACGGGGGTCCCGATCTCAGTTCAGTGGTTTGTTGGTGGCATTTGCCTATATATTTGCCATATTCTGGCTGTGTCTCTCAGGAGAGATATACATCCGGTTCGGGTCAGCCTGCACCTCTTTGCTTCATCCATCTTATCTAGTATGGGCCACATGTGGGGCAGGCTCTGAATGGGTGTGCCTTCAGTCTCTGTTTTAAACTTTACCTCCGTATTCACTCCTATGGGTATTCCTGTTTCCCATTTAAAAAAGGAGTGAAGCATATGCATTTTCGTCCTCCTTCTTGAGTTTCATGTGTTCTGTGAATCATGGGTAATTCGAGCATTTGGGCTAATATCCACTTGTCAATGAGTGCACTCCATGTGTATTTTTCTGTGATTGGGTTGCCTCATTCAGGATTATATTTTCTAGATCATTACATTTTCTTATGAATTTCACCAAGTCATTGTTTTTGATAGCTGAGTAGTATTCGATTGTGTAGATGTACCATGTTTTCTGTATCCATTCCTCTGTTGAAGGACATCTGGGTTCTTTCCAGCTTCTGGCTATTATAAATAAGGCTGCTATGAACATAGTGGAGCACATGTCTTTGTTATATGTTGGGGCATTTTTTGGATATATGCCCAAGAGAGGTATAGCTGGGTCCTCAGGTAGTTCAATGTCCAATTTTCTGAGGAACCTCCAGACTGATTTCCAGAATGGTTGTACCAGTCTGCAATCCCACCAACAATGGAAGAGTGTTCCTCTTTCTCCACATCCTCACCTGCATTTGCTGTCACCTGAGTTTCTTATCTTAGCCATTCTCACTGGTGTGAGGTGAAATCTCAGGGTTGTTTTGAATTCCATTTCCCTTATGACTAAAGATGTTGAACATTTCTTTAGGTGTTTCTCAGCCATTTGGCATTCCTCAGCTGTGAATTCTTTGTTTAGCTCTGAATCCTATTTTTTAATAGGGCTATTTGTCTCCCTGTGGTCTAACTTCTTGTGTTCTTTGTATATTTTGGATATAAGCCCTCTATCTGTAGTAGGATTGGTAAAGATCTTTTCCCAATCTGTTGGTTGCTGTTTTGTCTTAACAACAGTGTCCTTTACCTTACAGAAGCTTTGCAGTTTTATGGCATCCCCTTTGTCAATTCTGGATCTTAGAGCATAAGCCATTGGTGTTTTGTTTAGGAAATTTTCTCCAGTGCCCATGTGTTTGAGTTTCTTCCCCAAATTTCTTCTATTAGTTTGAGTGTATCTGGTTTGATGTGGAGGTCCTTCCTATAGGCCTGTGTATCAGGAGTGTTGTAGACCTGTTTTCCTGTTTTATTTTTCAGCCAGTTATGGGAAAAGAGTGTTCTTCTCCCAGGCATGTAGTCATTCCTGTCCACTGGCTTTCAGCTGCCCTTGTGGGCAGGAACCAGAAGGGACTGCCCCTACTTCTCCTAGGTCCCTGTGCGCAGGGACCCCAGGTGGTGCTAGGAATTTTCCTCTAAACTCAGAAATGTGGACAGAGAGTAGTCTCTTCTGGTTTCCCTGGTGTGTCTGCCCCTCTGAAGATCTAGCTCTCCGTCACATGGAATTTGGGTGCAGGGAGCTATTTGACTGGTCCTTTCAGATCTGGGCGCAGTCTGGACCACAGGTCTCCTGCAGCTTGACTGCTCCAATCTTTACATGCCCAGAGAAACTACACAGTTTCCTCTTGGGCCAAGGATGTGGGCAAGGATGGGCAGAAGTGGCAGTCTCTCCTGCCCTGCAGTTTCAGGATTGCCCACACTTTTCAGTGATCAGCTCTCTCTCCCATGGGTTTTGGGAGCAGGCAGCGGTGGGCTGGGATCATCAAGGTTCAGGTGTAAGCTAGAAACCAGAAGTGTCTGGTCCCAGAGCAATTTTGCCTTTGTGTGTATTGAGTCCACCAGGCAGGTCACTTGGAACAGAATCTGGTCTTGGGCCTGAAGTCACTCCTCAGGGCTGGCTTTCAGATCTCCATGAGGACAGCATCCCGAAGTGCCCTGCTCCTACTGCTTCTGGGTCCCTGTGCACAGGCAGCCCAGATGGTGCTAGGCATTTTCCTCTCTGGTCTGGGGCCTGAAGTCACTGCTCGGGGCTGGCTTTCATCTCTCTATGAGGGCAGCAACCAGAAGGGCCTGCCCCTTCTTCTTCTGGGTCCCTGTTCACAGGGGGCCAAGATGGTGCTAGGCGTTTTCCCCTATAGTCAGAAGTATGGGTAGAGTAGTCTCCTCTGGTTTCCCAGACATGTCTGCCCCTCCGAAGGTCTTGCTCTCCCTCCCATGGGATTTGGGTGCAGGGAGCTGTTTGACTGGGTGTGCTCATATCCTGGCACAGTCTGGACTGCTCATTCTTCCTTTGCAATTTGTATCCCTTTGATCTTCTTTTGCTATCTTATTGCTCTGGCTAGGATTTTGAGTGCTATAATGAATAGGAAGGGAGAGAGTGGGTAGTCTTGTCTAGTCCCTGGTTTTAACGTGATTGCTTCAAGTTTCTCTCCATTTAGTTTGATATTGGCTACTGATTTAGTGTATTTTGCTTTTACTGTATTTAGGTATGGGCCTTGAATTCCTGATCTTTCCAAGACATTTAACATGAATGGGGCATTGAATTTTGTCAAATACTTTCTCAGAATCCAATGAGATGGTCATGATGTGTTTTTTTTTCTTCCAGTTTGTTTATATAGTGAATTAGGTTGATGGATTTATTTATTTTTATTTTTTTTCTTTATTAACTTGGGTATTTCTTGTTTACATTTCGATTGTTATTCCCCTTCCCGGTTTTCAGGCCAACATCCCCCTAACCCCTCCCCCTCTCCTTCTATATGGGTATTCCCCTCCCCATCCTCCCCCCATTACCACCCTCCCCCCAACAATCACTTTCACTGGAGGTTCAGTCATAGCAGGACCAAGGGCTTCCCCTTCCACTGGTGCTCTTTTTAGGCTATTCATTGCTACCTATGAGGTTGGAGCCCAGGGTCAGTCCATATATAGTCTTTGGGTAGTGGCTTAGTCCCTGGAAGCTCTGGTTGCTTGGCATTGTAGTTCATAATGGGTCTGGAGCACCTTCCAGCTCTTCCAGTCCTTTCTCTGATTCCTTCAACGGGGGTCTGGTTCTCAGCTCAGTTGTTTGCTGCTGGCATTCGCCTATGTATTTGCTGTATTCTGGCTGTGTCTCTCAGGAGAGATCTGCATCCTGTTCCTGTCGGCCTGAACTTCTTTGCTTCATGATGGATTTCTTTATATTGAATTATCCCTGCATCCCTGGTATGAAATCTATTTATACATGGTGAATGATTGCTTTGATGTGTTCTTGGATTTGATTTGCAAGACTTTTATTGAGTATTGTTGTATCAATAGTCTATAAGGGAAATCAGTCTGAAGTTTTTCTTTGTTGGCTTTTTGGTATAAGCATATTGTGGCTTCCTAGAACAAATTTTAGAACAAATTGGGTAATCTTCCTTCTGTTTCTATTTTGTGGAACAGTTTGAAGAGTATTGGTATTCGATCTTTTTGGTTGGGAGACATTTAATGACTGCTTCTATTTCTTTAGGAGTTATGGGACTATTTAGATGGTTTATCTGATCCTGATTTAACTTTGGAACCTCGTATCTGTCTATAAACTTGTCCACTTCTTCCACTTTTTCCAGTTTTGTTGAGTATAGGCTTAGGGTCTGATTTTTTTTTTAATTTCCTTAGTTTCTGTTGTTATACCTCCCTTTTCATTTCTGATTTTGTTAATTTGGATTCTATCTATGTCACCTGTGATTTATCTATCTTGACAATTTTCACAAAGAACCAGCTCATTGTTTTGTTGATTCTTTGTATAGTTATTTTTGTTTCTACTTGGTTGATTTAAGCCTTGGGTGTGATAATTTTCTGCTGTGTGCTCCTCTTCTGTGTATTTTCTTCTTTTTCTTCTAGAGTTTTCAGGTGTGCTGTCAAGTGTTATTGTATTCTCTCTCCAGTTTCTATTTGGATGCATTTAGAATTATGAATTTTCCTCTTGCACTGTTTTCATTGTATCCCATAATTTTGGGTATGCTACTCTCCCATTTTCATCAAATTATAAAAATAATTAAAACTTTTTTATTTCTTCCTTGGCCAAGTTATCATTGAGTAGAGCATTGTTCAGCTTCCATGTGTATGTGGGCTTTCTGTTGTTTTTGTTGTCATTGAAGACCAGCCTTAATCCATGGTGATCTGATAGCGTATATGGGACTAATTCAATCTTCCTCTATTCCTTTATCTGTTGAGGCTTGTTTTGTAAGCAACTATATGGTCAATTTTGGGGACAGTAGCATGAGGTGCTGAGAAGAAGGTATATTGTTTTAGGATGAAATGTATAGATATCTGTTAAAGCCATTTGGTTCATAACTTGTGCTAGTTTCACTGTGTCTCTGTTTAATTTCTGTTTCCATGATGAGAATGGGGTGTTGAAGCCTTCCACTATCATTGTATGAGGTGCAATGGGTGCTTTGAGCTGTAGTAAAGATTTTTTTTTAATGTGCTCTTATATTTGGAGCATAGATGTTCAGAATTGAACATAGATGTGTAAAAGTGTCCTTTCTTATCTTTTTTGATAACTTTTGGTGGAAAGTCAATTTTATTCAATATTAGAATTGCTACTGTAGCTTGTTTCTTGGGATCACTTGCTTGAAAAATACATTTTGCAGCTTTTTACTCTGACAGAGTGTTTGTCTTTGTCACTGAGGTGTGTTTCCTGCATGTAGCAAAATGCTGGGTCATCTTTTCATATTCAGTCTGTTAGTATATGCCTTGTTATTGGGGAATTGAGCCTATTGATGTTAAGCAATATGAAGGAATACTGATTGATTTTGTTGTTAGCGGTTAAACTATGTTTGTATGGCTCTCTTCTTTTGGGTATGTTGAATGAAGATTAATTTCTTGCTTCTTCTAAGGTGTAGTTTCCCTCTTTATGTTGGAGTTTTCCACCTATTATCCTTTATGAAAGTATGAAATGCTTCACAAATCTGCATGTTATCTTTGCACAGGGGCAATGCTAATCTTCTCTGTATCAATCCAATTTTAGGATTTGTGTTGACAAGGGAGCACATAATTATCTCTTTTATTTATTGCATTTCTTAACTTTTTTCCTCTGTTTTATATCACCACATACTTGGCATGTATATCTAATTTATTTTGGAGCCATAAAAAGATTTTATAAAGTACTTTAAGGTTCTGTCACTGACCATGTAGGACCTTCCATTTTAATCTTTTCCAGAATTTGAAATTTAGTGTGATGAACAATAAAATTCACTAACTGTTAATCTTCTTTTAACCTAGCCTGACAAGTTAAACAGAGGCCAGTAGTCATTGGTAATAATAAAACCAAAGCTTTTGAGCAGAATATTGAACATTTATACCTGTACCTATCACTAAGAGCATGACAACTTCCTAATTCATGAAGAATTTTCTGATGATATTGATGATGACAGAAATAAATTAGAATAAGGAACACAAACACAAAACACACACACTCATACACTCATACACAACAACACAATAGTAGAAAACACGTGCATTCACACACACACACACATATATATACATACATATATATACATACATATATATATATATATTCACACACAGCCACCCAGAAAACACATACAAATATACACCCAGAGATACACATACAGCAACACAGAACACATACACACACATTCATATACATACACACATATATATATATTATATATATATATATATATATACACACTTGCAAACAGCAATACACACAGCAACAACACACATACTAACATACATACTACATATGCAGACATACACATAGACACAGGCATACACTTGTTATTGTGTAGGGAGTGGCATGGTAAAACAAAGGTGGTGCCGACATCTGATCCCATCTGGTGGTAAACAACAGCACTGTGCATGCGCGGGTTTGCCCCTGGCGCCAATCTGGCCTGGGTGGTACCATGCTAATCAGGTGATTCGTGCTCCGCTAATCCCTGAAGGACAAGTAGCACGACCACAGCCTGTTGTGTATATAAGGCGAGCTCCTTTGCCATTCGAGGTCCCTGGTATCAGCAATGAGGTGGTCCTGCAATAAAGGCTGTTGAGAAGAATCCGACCTTGTTGTGTCTTCCTTGCTGGCCGAGTTGGGCACGACATTATTGGATCCTAATATAGAACTAAATTCCTTGTCATTTTGTGCCTGATAGAAATGCTATCAGCATTTTTTTCTACCAACTACACTTTTAATCAAGTTCTTGAAATTCTATCTTTATTAATATTTGTACTAATATTTCCATCATATATTTCATCCCTAGCATAGTTTCTGCTCCTTCCTTTCCTCCCAGTCCTTTATTGTCACTTCTTCTGCCCATCCACGTGTTCTCCATTTCTTTTCAGAAAAGGACAGGCCTTCCGTGGATATTAACCAAACATGGCATATTAATTTTCTCTAAGACTAGGCTCCTGCCCTTGTATTATGGCTGACCAGGAAACCAGGAGGAAACATAGTTTCCCTTAAGTAGGCAATAGTATCAGAGACAGTCCCTGCTCCCATTGTTAGAAGTCCTGTAAGTGGGTTGGGGATTTAGCTCAGTGGTAGAGCGCTTGCCTAGGAAGCGCAAGGCCCTGGGTTCGGTCCCCAGCTCCGAAAAAAAGAACCAAAAAAAAAAAAAAAAAAGAAGTCCTGTAAGAAGATCAAGCTACACAACTGTAATATATAGGAAGAGGACCTTGCTCAGACCTGTGTAGGTTCCCTGGCTGTTGTTTCAGTCTCTGTGAGTCCCAGTGAACACAGGTTTGTTGATCCTGTGGCTCTTCTTTTGGTTTCCTTGACCTCGAGTCTCCTATAATCCTCATGTCTCTCTGCAGTAGGGTTCTCCAAGCTCTGTCTAATATTTTGGCTGTGGGTCTCTTCATCTGGTTCTGTCAACTGCCAGATGAACACACTCTGATTACAATTGGGTTAGATAATTGGGCCAAGGTTTCACATTACAGTACATAACAAAAGACCAAACCTAAATAGGACCAGGCATGGGATGGCCTCACAATTTCTGTGCCATCTTTAACCCAGCACATCTTGTATGAAGGGCAAATTATAGGTTGAAGGTTTTGTAGGCAAGTTGGTGTCCCCATCATGCTTTCATCGCTCATTCCTTCTCATCAACCTCCCCATACTGTACACACCTATCTATCCACCCAACTTTCTTCTTCTTCTAGTTTGTTCTTCAAAAATTCATTGAGTCCAGGTTTTGTTAACATATTCTAGATCATGATCAACTTACCGTGGGATCACATCCTTTAAAACCTCATCCTCTCCCAGAAGCTACCTCTTGCTAAGAGCTTCTTAGCTAGAGGTAGGAGGTAGAACTTCACATCCACCTCCTCCATTTATTATGCTACTGTTTATGCCTTGAGCTAGTGCAGATCATGTGAGTGCTGTCACAACTTCTGTGAGCTCATGTATACAACTATCCTGTTGTTTTGGGAAAGTACTGTTTTCTTGAAGTCACCCATAACTTCTGGCTTTTAGTCTATATACCCTCTGTTGATCTCTGAGTTTTGAGAACACAAGACATGATATAGATATCACATTGAGGGCTAACAACTCCTAAATTTCTTATCCTTTTTGTTTTCACCAGCTACGTGTCTCTATTAATCACTATTGCAAGAATATTCTCTGAAGAGGGTTTAGGGATTTATTAATCTAGGTTACCCCAGTTTTTCATACAGAGCTTCAAATTTCCCTGGTATTTTGGTGCAGGGTGATCAAAACATTTTTATAATGTGTTGGTTTTTGGTTTGTTCCTGGATAGGAAACTAAAATAACTAAGCCATGATTAAAGATTTTGAACTGACAGCTCTCTGTCCCAGCCTCCAGGGAAAATTTGAGGTGAACATTGAGTTACTAATCAGTCTTTCCTACGTTAAGAACTAGAGGAGCAAAATCCCAAGTTCAAAGTTCAGAGAGATTCTGTTTGATTACTGCTTGCATTGGAAGGTGTCAGATTATCAATTACAACATGACTTACCATAAAGCAGGTGAGTCTTCTCTGTATTCTCTGAGTACTCAGAGTAAATATATGGTCAAATGTGAGCAGGTGTGTATGTACATCTTCCCCAGTCTTCAGCCAAGTAGGGCAGAACTGTGGGTTCCTTAGGAATCCATTACATAGAGGTAGGATTCAATATGGAGAAATTCTGTGAAACAGATCTTTCATTCTGAAATCTATATCAATTCCAGGTAGTTAGTGTGATACAGAAAAATGAAGACTTATTCAGCAAAGAAAGCTCTGTTGTCAGAACTAATGTTGTGCTATAAATGTGTGTGTGTGTGTGTGTGTGTGTGTGTGTGTGTGTGTGTGTGTGCATTTTATTTCAGGAGTAAATACTAAGTAGCTAAAGTCCCTTCTGTGAACATTAAACACCTATGTGTCTGAGTCTTAATAAAATTCTTGGACATCAAGGCCTGAGAGCTTCCTTTTCCTAGTCAACTTTTCATTGCTTGTATTATCACCAGTCATTATTGCTGGAGTTGGGAACAAGTGGACATGGGTTTGGTTAGTGAATGCTTGTGGCCTTGGAGCTAACAAAAATAGTGAAAATATACCAACTTAAAATATAAAAAATGAAATATACTAACTTGTAGAAGAATTTCAAAACTCTTGTAACAGTTTCCAAAGGAGCAATGGTTGATGCTATAAAACCTGATATAGAAAACAACAGCAACAACAACAACAACAACAACAACAACAACAACAACAACAATGACCATCTAAAGCTCATGTGTCAAAAGCTTGGTGTTCAATGTGGTGGGTTCAATGAATAGGAATGAAGCAGACATCAGAGATTATTTCCAGGTTTTTCTTCCATACTGATTTGCTATACAACATAAAGTGCTCAAAAACATTTTGATTCTATCTTTGAGCCTCATTAGGCAATTCTGCTGTTTTGCCTATGGTCGGTCAAAGGAATGACACTATTAGAAGGTGTGGCCTTGTTGGAGAAAGTGTGTCACTGTGAGGGTGGGCTTGGAGACCATCTTCCTAGGTACTTGAAGATGATTAATCTGTTCCCGGCTTTCTTTGGATGAAGATGATAGAACTCTCAGCTCTTCCTGTACCATGCCTGCCTGGATGCTTCCATGCTCCTGCCTTGATGATAATAGATTGAACCTGTAAGCCAGCCCCAATTAAATGTTGTCATTTATAAGACTTGCCTTGGTTATGGTGCCTGTTCATAGCAGTAAAACCCTAAGATAGGAGTTGGTACCAGGAGTGGGTTGTTCATATGATAGGCTTGACCATGCTTTTGTTTAGAAGAATTTGGGTTTGGGGGCTTTGGATTTGGAAAGCAGTGGAATGATTTAAATGGGACTTAGTGGGGTATCCTATTAGGAATATGGAAGACCATGCTACTGAGAGTGATTTGAATTGTGTGGACCTGGCCCCAAAGGCTTCAGTAGAGAATTTCAATGTGGCCTAGAGCCTGTCCTTGTGGTATCTTGGTGAAAACTGTGACTACTTCTGGCCCTTGTCTGAAGAGTCTGCCTGAGGTTAAGTTAAAGAGACTCAGATTAATTGCATTTACAAAGGAAGTCTCAGAATTGCTCATCATAGACTGTTCTCTAGTTAAGTGAAGAGTATTTTGAACAAACATAGAAAGCTGTAAAAGGAAAAATACAAAATATATAGTTTAGTATTAAATAGAAACCAGGAAGTGAAATGGAGCTAAATCCTGTGTTCAAGTATATTAAATTGAATTAAATGACCTTAGGACAATATCCCACCCAGTTTAATTTAGGCCCAGGCATCGTGGTGCACATCTTTAATTCAAGGAGATAAAGCCAAGAAGATCTCTGAGTTTAAGGTTGACCTGGGACAGAACAAGTTCTATGTGAAGAAGATCTAAAATTCAAACTTGGTGGACCACACCTTTAATCCCAATGCTTAGGAGACAGGCATGCAGATCTCTTAGTTCAAAGTCAGTCTATGGAGCAAGATCCAGAACAGCCAACCTTACACAGTGAAGAACTTGGAAAAACTGAAGCTACTGATAATGTAATAGAACAAAGTGGCCATGTTCTGTAAACAATAGAACTCAGCAGCTTCATCCACAGTTCTCTGGCTTCATAGTCAAGTAGAGAAGGAGACTACTGGGATAATTGATGCTGGTTAGCTAGAGCTAACAAATTGGCACTGATTAACAAGAGAATCACTGAGGTGAAATCTTCTGGGGAGAATTTTCTGGGAACACAAGAAGCTGTATTCCAGAGATAGTCAAGGTTATACCTTGTGGTGCAGTTGTACTTGATAATAGGTAAGAGTCACCCAGATGGTACTGGTTTTGAAGGCATGAAGGCACCACAAAGAACAGCTGAGGCTTAGGCACTGTGAGAGGCCATGGAAGGCCATTGGTAAAGTTGCAGTTTACAGTCCATGACTGAAGGAGTCATGCAAAGGAGTTGAGGCCTGGCACCATGAAGAAAGCCTATGAAGAGGCTATTAGTGAAGCCTAGTTGTAGCAGAAAATTCCAGTGTATTGGAAATACCACTACTATGGGATGATCACCAAGAACATCAGAGGAAGTGGAGTCACTCAATTTGAGCTTAGAGTGCTACAGAGGGAAGATTTAGAGAATTGACACCAGCCCTTTGGAGAAGCCCAGAAGACCATACGTGGATCTCAGACATTGAAACAGGAAGATGTAACATTTAAGTTACCTTGGAGACCCCAAGATGTTTGAGATGCCAGAGCAATGGGATACCTGCTGAGGAAAGCTGCTAACAGGGATTGGAACAAGCCCAGGAGAAAGAAGTTGGTTGCACTCAACAAAGATGAAAAAGGAGTGGAAATCCAAAGACCACTTTCTCTTCAGACATGGAGACGTTTGAAGTTTGTTCAGCTGATTCCTTGTACTGACTTGGGGATTACAGTTAAGTGATTGGATGAGTCTCAAGAGACTTGAAATGTGGACTTTTAGCATTGTCGAGAGTACTGTAGACTATGGGTACTTTTGAAGTTGGACTAACTGTATTTTGCATTGTGCTATGTTTAGGTATGGCCCCCATAGACTCATGTATGAACAAGCCTATGGGAGCCAGGGAGTGGAATGAGATGGTTTGCATATGCATGGATGCTGCCAAGCTACCACCATGGTGTTAATGGACTGAACTTCTGATCCTGTAATCCAGCGCCAATTAAATGTTGCCATTTATGAGATTTGCCTTGGTCATGATATCTGTTCACAGCAGTAAAATCCTGACAGGTTCTAGCTAATTTTTCTTTTTTTTTTTTTTTTTTTTTTTTTTATTAACTTGAGTATTTCTTATATACATTTCGAGTGTTATTCCCTTTCCCGGTTTCCGGGCAAACATCCCCCTCCCCCCTCCCCTTCCTTATGGGTGTTCCCCTCCCAACCCTCCCCCCATTGCCGCCCTCCCCCCATAGACTAGTTCACTGTGGGTTCAGTCTTAGCAGGACCCAGGGCTTCCCCTTCCACTGGTGCTCTTACTAGGATATTCATTGCTACCTATGGGGTCAGAGTCCAGGGTCAGTCCATGTATAGTCTTTAGGTAGTGGCTTAGTCCCTGGAAGCTCTGGTTGCTTGGCATTGTTGTACTTTTGGGGTCTCGAGCCCCTTCAAGCTCTTCCAGTTCTTTCTCTGATTCCTTCAATAGGGGACCTATTCTCAGTTCAGTGGTTTGCTGCTGGCATTCGCCTCTATATTTGCTGTATTCTGGCTGTGTCTCTCAGGAGCGATCTACATCCGGCTCCTGTCGGTCTGCACTTCTTTGCTTCATCCATCTTGTCTAATTGGGTGGCTGTATATGTATGGGCCACATGTGGGGCAGGCTCTGAATGGGTGTTCCTTCAGTCTCTGTTTTAATCTTTGCCTCTCCCTTCCCTGCCAAGGGTATTCTTTTTCCTCATTTAAAGAAGGAGTGAAGCATTCACATTTTGATCATCCGTCTTGAGTTTCGTTTGTTCTAGGGATCTAGGGTAATTCAAGCATTTGGGCTAATAGCCACTTATCAATGAGTGCATACCATGTATGTCTTTCTGTGATTGGGTTAGCTCACTCAGGATGATATTTTCCAGTTCCAACCATTTGCCTACGAATTTCATAAACTCGTTGTTTTTGATAGCTGAGTAATAGTCCATTGTGTAGATGTACCACATTTTCTGTATCCATTCCTCTGTTGAAGGGCATCTGGGTTCTTTCCAGCTTCTGGCTATTATAAATAAGGCTGCGATGAACATAGTGGAGCACGTGTCTCTTTTATATGTTGAGGCATCTTTTGGGTATATGCCCAAGAGAGGTATAGCTGGATCATCAGGCAGTTCAATGTCCAATTTTCTGAGGAACCTCCAGACTGATTTCCAGAATGGTTTTACCAGTCTGCAATCCCACCAACAATGGAGGAGTGTTCCTCTTTCTCCACATCCTCGCCAGCATCTGCTGTCACCTGAGTTTTTGATCTTAGCCATTCTCACTGGTGTGAGGTGAAATCTCAGGGTTGTTTTGATTTGCATTTCCCTTATGACTAAAGATGTCGAACATTTCTTTAGGTGTTTCTCAGCCATTCGGCATTCCTCAGCTGTGAATTCTTTGTTTAGCTCTGAACCCCATTTTTTAATAGGGTTATTTGTTTCCCTGCGGTCTAACTTCTTGAGTTCTTTGTATATTTTGGAAATAAGGCCTCTATCTGTTGTAGGATTGGTAAAGATCTTTTCCCAATCTGTTGGTTGCCGTTTTGTCCTAACCACAGTGTCCTTTGCCTTACAGAAGCTTTGCAGTTTTATGAGATCCCATTTGTCGATTCTTGATCTTAGAGCATAAGCCATTGGTGTTTTGTTCAGGAAATTTTTTCCAGTGCCCATGTGTTCCAGATGCTTCCCTAGTTTTTCTTCTATTAGTTTGAGTGTGTCTGGTTTGATGTGGAGGTCCTTGATCCACTTGGACTTAAGCTTTGTACAGGGTGATAAGGATGGATCGATCTGCATTCTTCTACATGTTGCCCTCCAGTTGAACCAGCACCATTTGCTGAAAATACTATCTTTTTTCCATTGGATGGTTTTGGCTCCTTTGTCAAAAATCAAGTGACCATAGGTGTGTGGGTTCATTTCTGGGTCTTCAATTCTATTCCATTGGTCTATCTGTCTGTCTCTGTACCAATACCATGCAGTTTTTATCACTATTGCTCTGTAATACTGCTTGAGTTCAGGGATAGTGATTCCCCCTGAAGTCCTTTTATTGTTGAGGATAGCTTTAGCTATCCTGGGTTTTTTGTTATTCCAGATGAATTTGCAAATTGTTCTGTCTAACTCTTTGAAGAATTGGATTGGTATTATGATGGGGATTGCATTGAATCTGTAGATTGCTTTTGGTAAAATGGCCATTTTTACCATATTAATCCTGCCAATCCATGAGCATGGGAGATCTTTCCATCTTCTGAGGTCTTCTTCAATTTCTTTCCTCAGTGTCTTGAAGTTCTTATTGTACAGATCTTTTACTTGCTTGGTTAAAGTCACACCGAGGTACTTTATATTATTTGGGTCTATTATGAAGGGTGTCGTTTCCCTAATTTCTTTCTCGGCTTGTTTCTCTTGTATAGAGGAAGGCAACTGATTTATTTGAGTTAATTTTATACCCAGCCACTTTGCTGAAGTTGTTTATCAGCTTTAGTAGTTCTCTGGTGGAACTTTTGGGATCACTTAAATATACTATCATGTCATCTGCAAATAGTGATATTTTGACCTCTTCTTTTCCGATCTGTATCCCTTTGATCTCCTTTTGTTGTCTGATTGCTCTGGCTAGAACTTCAAGAACTATATTGAATAAGTAGGGAGAGAGTGGGCAGCCTTGTCTAGTCCCTGATTTTAGTGGGATTGCTTCAAGTTTCTCTCCATTTAGTTTAATGTTAGCAACTGGTTTGCTGTATATGGCTTTTACTATGTTTAGGTATGGGCCTTGAATTCCTATTCTTTCCAGGACTTTTATCATGAAGGGGTGTTGAATTTTGTCAAATGCTTTCTCAGCATCTAATGAAATGATCATGTGGTTCTGTTCTTTCAGTTTGTTTATATAATGGATCACGTTGATGGTTTTCCGTATATTAAACCATCCCTGCATGCCTGGGATGAAGCCTACTTGATCATGGTGGATGATTGTTTTGATGTGCTCTTGGATTGGGTTTGCCAGAATTTTATTGAGTATTTTTGCGTCGATATTCATAAGGGAAATTGGTCTGAAGTTCTCTTTCTTTGTTGTGTCTTTGTGTGGTTTAGGTATAAGAGTAATTGTGGCTTCGTAGAAGGAATTCGGTAGGGCTCCATCTGTTTCAATTTTGTGGAATAGTTTGGATAATATTGGTATGAGGTCTTCTATGAAGGTTTGATAGAATTCTGCACTAAACCCGTCTGGACCTGGGCTCTTTTTGGTTGGGAGACCTTTAATGACTGCTTCTATTTCCTTAGGAGTTATGGGGTTGTTTAACTGGTTTATCTGTTCCTGATTTAACTTCGATACCTGGTATCTGTCTAGGAAATTGTCCATTTCCTGAAGATTTTCAAATTTTGTTGAATATAGGTTTTTATAGTAAGATCTGATGATTTTTTGAATTTCCTCCGAATCTGTAGTTATGTCTCCCTTTTCATTTCTGATTTTGTTAATTTGGACACACTCTCTGTGTCCTCTCGTTAGTCTGGCTAAGGGTTTATCTATCTTGTTGATTTTCTCAAAGAACCAACTTTTGGTTCTGTTGATTCTTTCTATGGTCCTTTTTGTTTCTACTTGGTTGATTTCAGCTCTGAGTTTGATTATTTCCTGCCTTCTACTCCTCCTGGGTGTATTTGCTTCTTTTTGCTCTAGAGCTTTTAGGTGTGCTGTCAAGCTGCTGACATATGCTCTTTCCTGTTTCTTTCTGCAGGCACTCAGCGCTATGAGTTTTCCTCTTAGCACAGCTTTCATTGTGTCCCATAAGTTTGAGTATGTTGTATCTTCATTTTCATTAAATTCTAAAAAGTTTTTAATTTCTTTCTTTATTTCTTCCTTGACCAGGTTATCATTGAGTAGAGCATTGTTCAATTTCCACGTATATGTGGGCATTCTTCCCTTATTGTTATTGAAGACCAGTTTTAGGCCGTGGTGGTCCGATAGCACGCATGGGATTATTTCTATCTTTCTGTACCTGTTGAGGCCCGTTTTTTGACCAATTATATGGTCAATTTTGGAGAAAGTACCATGAGGAGCTGAGAAGAAGGTATATCCTTTTGCTTTAGGATAGAATGTTCTATAAATATCCGTTAAGTCCATTTGGCTCATGACTTCTCTTAGTCTGTCTACATCACTGTTTAATTTCTGTTTCCATGATCTGTCCATTGATGAGAGTGGGGTGTTGAAATCTCCCACTATTATTGTGTGAGGTGCAATGTGTGTTTTGAGCTTTAGTAAGGTTTCTTTTACGTATGTAGGTGCCCTTGTATTTGGGGCATAGATATTTAGGATTGAGAGTTCATCTTGGTTGATTTTTCCTTTGATGAATATGAAGTGTCCTTCCTTATGTTTTTTGATGACTTTTAGTTGGAAATTGATTTTATTTGATATTAGAATGGCTACTCCAGCTTGCTTCTTCTGACCATTTGCTTGGAAAGTTGTTTTCCAGCCTTTCACTCTGAGGTAGTGTCTGTCTTTGTCTCTGAGGTGTGTTTCCTGTAGGCAGCAGAATGCAGGGTCCTCGTTGCGTATCCAGTTTGTTAATCTATGTCTTTTTATTGGGGAGTTGAGGCCATTGATATTGAGAGATATTAAGGAATAGTGATTATTGCTTCCCGTTATATTCATATTTGATGTGAGGTTATGTTTGTGTGCTTTCATTCTCTTTGTTTTGTTGCCAAGACGATTAGTTTCTTGCTTCTTCTAGGGTATAGCTTGCCTCCTTATGTTGGGCTTTACCATTTATTATCCTTTGTAGTGCTGGATTTGTAGAAAGATATTGTGTAAATTTGGTTTTGTCATGGAATATCTTGGTTTCTCCATCAATGTTAATTGAGAGTTTTGCTGGATACAGTAATCTGGGCTGGCATTTGTGTTCTCTTAGGGTCTGTATAACATCAGTCCAGGATCTTCTGGCCTTCATAGTTTCTGGCGAGAAGTCTGGTGTGATTCTGATAGGTCTCCCTTTATATGTTACTTGACCTTTTTCCCTTACTGCTTTTAATATTCTTTCTTTATTTTGTGCGTTTGGTGTTTTGACAATTATGTGACGGGAGGTGTTTCTTTTCTGGTCCAATCTATTTGGAGTTCTGTAGGCTTCCTGTATGTCTATGGGTATCTCTTTTTTTAGGTTAGGGAAGTTTTCTTCTATGATTTTGTTGAAGATATTTACTGGTCCTTTGAGCTGGGAGTCTTCACTCTCTTCTATACCTATTATCCTTAGGTTTGATCTTCTCATTGAGTCCTGGATTTCCTGTATGTTTTGGACCAGTAGCTTTTTCCGCTTTACATTATCTTTGACAGTTGAGTCAATGATTTCTATGGAATCTTCTGCTCCTGAGATTCTCTCTTCCATCTCTTGTATTCTGTTGGTGAAGCTTGTATCTACAGCTCCTTGTCTCTTCTTTTGGTTTTCTATATCCAGGGTTGTTTCCATGTGTTCTTTCTTGATTGCTTCTATTTCCATTTTTAATTCCTTCAACTGTTTGATTGTGTTTTCCTGGAATTCTTTCAGGGATTTTTGCGATTCCTCTCTGTAGGCTTTTACTTGTTTATTAATGTTTTCCTGTGCTTCCCTAAGTGTGTTCAGGTCTTTCCTGAAGTCCTCCAGCATCATGATCAAATATGATTTTGAAACTAGATCTTGCTTTTCTGGTGTGTTTGGATATTCCATGTTTGTTTTGGTGGGAGAATTGGGCTCCGATGATGCCATGTAGTCTTGGTTTCTGTTGCTTGGGTTCCTGCGCTTGCCTCTCGCCATCAGATTATCTCTAGTGTTACTTTGTTCTGCTATTTCTGACAGTGGCTAGACTGTCCTATAAGCCTGTGTGTCAGGAGTGCTGTATACCTGTTTTCCTCTCTTTCAGTCAGTTATGGGGACAGAGTGTTCTGCTTTCGGGCGTGTAGTTTTTCCTCTCTACAGGTCTTCAGCTGTTCCTGTGGGCCTGTGTCTTGAGTTCACCAGGCAGCTTTCTTGCAGCAGAAAATTTGGTCTTACCTGTGGTCCCGAGGCTCAGGTTTGCTCGTGGGGTGCTGTCCAGGGGCTCTCTGCAGCGGCAGCAACCAGGAAGACCTGTGCCGCCCCTTCCGGGAGCTTCAGTGCACCAGGGTTCCAGATGGTCTTTGGCTTTTTCCTCTGGCGTCCGAGATGTGTGTGCAGGGAGCAGTCTCTTCTGGTTTCCCAGGCCTGTCTGCCTCTCTGAAGGTTTAGCTCTCCCTCCCACGGGATTTGGGTGCAGAGAACTGTTTATCCGGTCTGTTTCCTCCTGCCGCTCCTGGGCCCTCCCCCACGGGAGCCCAGAGGCCTTATACAGTTTCCTCTTGGGCCAGGGATGTGGGCAGGGGTGAGCAGTGTTGGTGGTCTCTTCCGCTCTGCAGCCTCAGGAGTGCCCACCTGACCAGGCGGTTGGGTCTCTCTCTCACCGGGTCTGGGAGCAGAGAGCTGCTGCGGGCTGGGATCCGCGGGTGTGGGACTTCCGGTAAACACAGAACGTGCCCGGTTCTAGAGAAATTCTGCTTCCGTGTGTCCCAAGCTCACCAGGCAGCTTTCTTGCAGCCGAAAATTTGGTCTTACCTGTGGTCCCGAGGCTCAAGTTCGCTCGTGGGGTGCTGCCCAGGGGCTCTCTGCAGCGGCAGCAACCAGGAAGACCTGTGCCGCCCCTTCCGGGAGCTTCAGTGCACCAGGGTTCCAGATGGTCTTTGGCTTTTTCCTCTGGCGTCCGAGATGTGTGTGCAGGGAGCAGTCTCTTCTGGTTTCCCAGGCGTGTCCGCCTCTCTGAAGGTTTAGCTCTCCCTCCCACGGGATTTGGGTGCAGAGAACTGTTTATCCGGTCTGTTTCCTTCAGGGTCCGGCGGTCTCTAGCTAACTTTTCAACATAAACGCACCTGTTAGCCAACCCTGTTGAAGGATTGAAATTTAAAATGTAAGTTAAAGAGATGAATTTTGGAAAAACACTGAGAAATGAAGTATGTTACAGAAACATTCTGTATAAGCCCAGGAGCAATTTGCAAGTTTAGTTGTCTTTAAAAGAAGAAGAAAGATGAAGAAAGAGACAAGAAGAAATAGTGACAAGAAAACCAGTATAGAGACACACATTCAGACAGAACACATGTACACATTACAAAAAAGAACTGGAGGAAGTGTATGAATCTGGAAGGGGGATTGGGTTTGGTGAATGATGCAGCTCTCTGGCATCAAGGGTTTCTTTAATACTCAGGAAGGAGATAACTATGAATTATACTATATGTTTAACATAAATGTTTAGATAAATGTTGGTGCCAATTATGCCCTTGATTAAAAACTTTCCCTCAAATCACATAGTTAAAATTTACAACTGTTATCATTATGTTTAGAATTTCAGATCCCCCATAAAGAGAATATGCCTGAAGAGATAGCTCAGTAATAGAATTTGCCAGTTTATGAGGCTCTGGATCCAATCCCTAATCACATCCTCAATATTCCTGAAAAAAAACTGTAGTAATTTTTCATCCTTCAAGAAGTTATTTTGAAAATTTATGTGCTACTGACTTTTACATATGCTCTAAATAACATTTCTTAATTCTTTCTCCTGAAGAATGCAAGCTTTATCCTCTAAAAGTCAAACAGAAAAGTTGTAAATGTTAAATAATTGTAGTGTAAAACAGAACAGAGTATAGCAATACTCACACTTATTAACTATGGCCATAGTATTATCCAAAAGGTATACCTTGACTAACCATATATAGTTCCTATACTACTGCTAAGGTATATTTTTGCCAAATATACTAACCTTTGGCAATATCAGTTCCTGCAACTGTTGAATTGGGAAAGGCAGATGAGAGTGTTGTTATTGATTTCCTTGGGCCAGGCATGTCCATCACACAAAGTAACCAAAACAATAAAAATAGCCAGTTCTGTCCTAATGTTAAGGGAGCTATTCACTGTTAGAAGTTTCCAGACCTTCATCAGAGAGTCTAATTGCCTTTGCCTCCTGTCCTTAAGATGTACTTGGGACTGGAGGGTGTAATAGAGAATGGAGGAGGTAGAGTGCTTGAAAAGAATTAGGGTTCCAAGGATGTACTTTTTCAAGACTTCTTTTCCATTGTGGAGTAGGAATTTCCTATGGTACAGCTGCCTATTGATTGCTGTCAGTTGTAGGTGCAACAGTAGAGGCAGAAGCTCACCAATGCTAAGCCTTCATTTCCTGAAGGAGCTGAGAGCTACACCCTTCATCAAAACGACCGACACCCAGCAAGCTCATACCAGTTACTTTAGTCAAACAATAAACAAAGTGAATTGGGGTTTGGTAAGGTTTCAAATACCAAATGTATCTTGCCCCTGCACACCATGAGTGCTGAGAACCCATAAAAGAGCCTCAATCCCTTAGACAATGGCTAGCCATAATTAGAAGTAAGAACTCCAGGTTTTCCAGCAGTGTCTTAGCACCAGGATTATTTCCACTGCACGTTCTCACAGAGCACCAAGCACATATTCTATAGAGAGTCAACATTTCCTCAAGGTTCAAACAGTCTCAAAACAATTTCTAAGCATCTACCGATTGACCTAAATATAGCAAAGATTTTGCTGAAACATTTCACTCAAAAACAGTCACAAATGCCATTACTATAAATTTCACTTAAATGCAGACATAAGGGAACATATGCATCTGACTAAGAAGCTCAATATACTCTCACTTACCCATCACCAAATGAGCTCAGTGGTTCACAAACCTGATCTTAAGTAGGATAATTTCTTCTTCTCGCTGGTGCTCCAGGTAGGGAAAGCTGTTATTTGGTTGCTCAAGAGAGCCTCTATATAAGCCACCAAAACTAGGTAAGACTGATGAAGCTAAGAAGTGCATGCTGACAGGAGCCAGATATAGATGTCTTCTGAGAGACACAGCCAGAGCATGTCAAACACAGAGGAGGAATGCTAGCAGCAAACCATTGAACTGAGAACAGGGTCCCCATTGGAGGAATTAGGGAAAGGATTGAAGGAGCTGAAGGGGCTTGCAACCCCATAAGAACAACAATGCCAATCAACCAAATCTCCCAGGGACTAAATCACAACTCAAAGATTATGTACATGTACTGACCCATGGCTCCAGCTGCATATGTAGCAGAGGATGGCCTTGTTGGGTACCAATGGAAGGAGAAGCCCTTGGTCCTGCTAAGGTTGGACCCCCATTGTACGGGAATGTCTTGGGGAGGGGGGCAGGAATGGAGGGTAGAACACCCTTATAGAAGAAGGGGAGGGGATGGGATAGGGGGCTTATATCTGGGAAACAGGGAAAAGGAATAGCATTTGAAATGCAAATAAAAATATCTAATTAAAAAAAAAAGAAAAAAAGAAAACCTCTATAGAGGTTTAAAGAAGGTGTTGGCAAAAGGAAGATACCAGTTGGGTTAGACTGCCAAGTAAAGAACAGAAAATAAAGAGAACAGTTCTATAAATGCTAAAAGAATTTAAAGTGGGATGAAGTTCCATGTTAAGACCACAACATGTATACATGAGGGAAAATGTGAGAGTTAGGATAGCCAGTGGCAGGATTTCCGATAATTCCATGAATAAATGACCACTAAACACGTATTTATTAACGAGGAATAGAATAACACAATAACAACAAACTCTTCGCCAAATATAGGCATGAATGACATAAGTATAGAATGATACCACAGAAAAGTACAGAAACAGAAATCACCAAACAGACTAAAGAAGGATTCTGTGCACACCATCTCAAAGTCTCTAAGAACATTTTTCACAGTGGTGAGAGAAAACCGTTCTAAAATTCAGACTAATGATTTTCAAATCTAGGAATAAAATTAAGGAGGATTTGTTCTTAATGATTAAATTTGAACGTTATTTTCTGTGTTGTTAGTGTTGCTTATTATTTACTGAAGGCAGGAGTTGGAACACAGCGTGGCAATCGAATCCTTTTGTTTTTATGGATTTCCTTTCTTGTGGATCCTTTTTACCTTACAATACTTCTGGGGCAACTTAATGGACCTGACATGAAAAGGAAAAAAGAAATCAAATATAAAAGAAAATAAAGAAGAGATAGGAAAAGGAATGATGTTGCTTGTCTGTCTAGGGAGAATGGTTGTAATTCTATATCAGAGTTACATAAAAATGAAATTCATTTCCCATAACATCAGCCAGATGATAGCAAGCTTAGAAACAGCACAGTCCTATATAGCAGGCTTAACCATGATGTAATAACCAAAGATATAGGATTATCCTCCCTCCCAGTTAAAGAAGAGTTGGCTCACTCTTCATGGCTCTTGGAACCAGGAGAGTCTTCTAGAAATCTTCTAGATGAAGAAGTGATCTGCATGAATATTCTGAGATCAATTGAACCATGAAATCCTTAAATTTTCCATATAGATTTGAGAGGAGGGAAGAGGAAAACGACATAACTGTTTTCTCTCAGAGTCACTCTAATTGTTTCTAAACAGATACTGACAAAACAATTTAACTTAATTTCAACGGTACACACTGAACATCATCAGAAAAACACTCAAACAAAATCACTTACTATTTCAGAAATATGATAAGAGTCTATCATAATATAACTAATTATTAGGCAAATTTGAATGGATCACTGATTAAACAAGCCTCTGAATACAACTTCAAAGTCATACAAGACTATTAAAAATTAGCCTGCAGGATAGCTGTTGGACCAGAGTCTCCATTAGTGTCATCGTTCATTTCTGTACTTATAATACATTCTTCTTTTATGCTGAGAATACTGTGGAGTATTTAGCATCTAGGAAAATAGTTTCATCTTATTAAATTAAATACTAAATGGCCTTTCAGAGTCATAGTTAACATCTGTTACCTGTAATTAATTTTCATCATTAACGAGACAAAAACACTCAGCAGAATATGAGTCATTTTAACTTACTCTGCAGTGAAGCAGACTTTTTCAGTCTTTGGTCCTTCCTAAGTGGAAATACTGTAATGGACACTCTAATGCCATGTGTCTGGTATAGACGTTGCCTATAACATCTCTCAATCCTGGGTGCTAGCTGAAGTTGAAGGGAACAGGTCGTGGTTGTGGTTTCTGAATCTTCAATGGGGTTTTCTTTAATTGCATCAAATATCTGCCCAGTGTATTCCTTTATGGTTTGTCATTATACTAAGGATACTTTAAAATTAGATGTAGCAGAATTCTTTAAAATTTACAGTTACAGTGCAAGTTTAACTCAGCTTTCCTCCTAATATTTCCTCTCCCATCATATTCTGCACGCCCTTATTAATATCAAGAAACATGATATAATTTCTGAAAAGAAAGACTGATAATGTAAGGAAGTGTTGGAAGAGGTCAGGGATGTGGAAACAAAACAAGTTTCTTACCCCCAACCCCAGCCCCATCTTAATGATTCATTTTGGAATGCCACGACTAAGTGCATTGCTCAAAAACTCTGATTCAGTGAACACACCAAACTTGTTTTTGGTGGTACCAGGAACATTTGAAGCCCTACTTTCTAATAAGAAATCATGTTAAAATTTCATGATATTTTGTCTATTAAAAATAATATCCAGGTGTGGTATGGACATCTTTTTTGGAGTTATATTGTCTGGGGAACAAAACCTTCTAGTAAGATTAACCAAAGGTAGAAAAACTGAGTGGGGTCATTAGAATTGCACAGGAACCACAAATATCAATGCTAGTTATAAAGGAAGAACAAGCATTTAATGGGAAGAGAAAGGTTAAAAATTTATTATTCAGGCTTAAGGCACAAAAGGCAAGGCTAACTGCTTGATGCTGGATATACAGAAATTGATGCTGAGAGAGGATTAGTTGTGTAAACATTTTACTTAGTGAAACATCCACTAGAGATAGAATACTCCCAGGTCTGGATGAGCCTTCAGACCTCAATACAATGTCATCCTTGGTTACATAGTAGCTGGACATTGACCTGAGAGAGAGGTCTGTGATGGATAGTTTTAGTTTTTGTGTCAACTTGACAGAATCTAGCTAGAGTCTTAGATTAGAGCAGGAAGCCAATGGAGAAATTGCCTCCATAAGATTGGGCTGTCAGTAAGCCTATACAGCATTTTCTTATTTAGAGATTGACATTGCTGGATACAGCCCATTGTGGGTGGGGATAATACTGGACTATAATGGTCCTGATGCCATAAGACAGAAAGCAGGTTGGAGAAACCCTTGGAACCAAGGCAATAAGAAGTGCTTCTCTATGGCCATTTGCATCATTTACTAACACCAGGTTCCTACCCCCACATTGGCTTCCCTCAATGGACTGTGAGTGAAGTTATATAAAATTCACCTTTATTTCCCAAAGTGCTTCTGGTCCTGATATTTCATCATGTCCATATTGCCCTAAGACATGTTCTTACCACAAAATAAATAGCATATGCATGTGTGTGTACAAGCATGTAGCATGTACATGCATGCACACACAGACACAGACACACACACACACACACACACACACACACACAGACACGGACACAGTGGACAGAGAAGGGAAGAAAGGCAGAGAGCAAGAATGTGTGTGTGTGTGTGTGTGTGTGTGTGAGAGAGAGAGAGAGAGAGAGAGAGAGAGAGAGAGGGAGAGAGGGAGGGAGGTGGAGGAGGAGAAGGACAGGGAGAGGATGGGAAAGGGAGGGGAAGGGGAGGGGGAGGAGGGAGGGGGGGAGAGGAGATCCTGAGATCCTAGGATGCTTTCTGATCGTTCCTTGCATATGATATGAGGATCTCTACAGTTATTGTCTTTACTTGCCTAAGCTAGACTAATTGTCTCTTATATTTGTGCCTGTTTTATTTTCACTATTCTTACCAATCAGACTGATGACCACTGCCCATGAATAATAATATTGCCACTTGAACTGCTTCTCTCTTCATTGGGCCAGTCAGCCATTTTCCAATTCCCAAGTACATTAATAAAACAGGAATAGATTTGTGGCCTATCAGCCCTCATAATAACAATGATCTATAATAGTGATTCAGATATTCAACACTAAAGCAAATGTAGATCTTGTGTCCCTTTAGTTTTGATCTTTCCTTTTCTCTTGGCATAAGTCAGCCTATAACTATGTTCATTTGTAAAATGGCTGGTTACTTGTTATAGAATAAGCTTGTTATAGTTTGGTAGAAGTCTTGGGGTCAGATACCTTTTTATTCTTGGCTCATATGTAGGAACGGAATAAGGAATTGCAATCTTGTATTTTGTGATCCCTGTCAGTTAACTCTTCATGCTTCCTTTCTTTACCCCCACCTTCTTTCTCTTTCTCCTTGTTCTTCTCCATCTTCCTCCTCTTCGTTTCTCCATCCCCTCCTTCTTTGTTACATTTGCTAAGTACTTTGAGAGTGTCTGTTTTGCTAACAACTCCACATTACCTTGCAGGCTACCTTTTATAGCTACAGCTGTAAGCTTGTAGGTCTTCATGGTAAGTTAAACTTCCTAGGCTTTGAGACGCAAGGCCTATCATACTTCAATTTTTATTGGATATTGTATTTATTTACATTTCAAATATTATAATCTTTCCAAGTTTCCCCTTCAACCCATCCCATCCTACTTCCCCTTGCTTCTATGGGAGTGCTCCCCAACCCACCCAAACATTCCTGCCTCCCTGCCCTGGCATTTTCCTACACTGGGGCATCGAGCCTTCCCAGGACCAAGGGTTTCTCCTCCCATTGATGCCTGACAAGATTATCCTCTGCTACATATGCAGGTAGAGCCATGGGTTCCTGCATGTGTCCTCTTGTTGGTTGTTTAGTCCCTGGGAGCTCTGGGGTTTCTGGTTGGTTGATATTGTTGTTCTTCCTATGGGTATCCAAACCCTTCAGCTCCTTCAGTCCTTTCTCTGACAATTCCATGCTCTGTCCAATGGTTAACTTCAAGTATCCATCTCTGTATTTGTCAGGCTCTGGCAGAGTGTCTCAGGAGGCAGCTATACCAGGCTCCTGTCATCAAGCACTTTTTGGCATCAGCAGTAGTGTCTGGGTTTGGTGTCTATATATAGGATGGATCCCCAGGTAGGGCAGTCTCTGGATGGCCTTTCCTTCAGTCTCTGCTGCACACTTTGTCTCCATATTTTCTCCCTTGAATATTTTGCCCCCTCTTCTAAGAGGTACTGAAGCATCCACACTTCTGTCTTCCTTCTTCTTGAGATCATGTGGTTTCTGAATTCTATCTTGTATTCCAAGTTTTTAGGCTAATAAGCACTTATCAGTCACTGGGTAACATCCCTCAGAATTATGTTTTCTAGTGTCATACATTTCCCTAAGAATTTCATGAAGTCATTGTTTTTAATAGCTGAGCAGTACTCCATTGTGTAAATGTATCACTTTTTTTTATCCACTTATCTGTTGAAGGACATCTGGGTTCTTTCCAACTTCTGGCTATTATAAATAAGGCTGCTGTGGACATAGTGGAGCATGTGTCCTTGTTATTTGTTGGAGCTTTTTTTTGGTATATGCCCAGGATTGATATTGCTGGGTCGTCAGGTAATACTATGTCCAATTTTCTGAGGAACTGCCCAACTGATTTCCACAATGGTTGTACCAGCTTGCAATCCCACCAACAATGGAGGAGTGTTTTTCTTTCTCCACATCCTCCCCAGTATTTGATGTCACCCAAATTTTTGATCTAGACATTCTGACTGGTGTGAGGTGGAATCTCAGGGTTCTTTTGATTTGCATTTCCCTGATGACTAAGGATATTGGACATTTTTTTACCATGTGATTTTTTTATTACTATTACTTTGTAATACAGCTTGAAATCTTTCAACATGAAGTTGAGAATTTTCTTTCAAGATCTAGAGATATGTATGGAAGTTTTGATTTTGACCCTGTAGATTGCTTTTGGTAAGATGGCTATTTTCACTATGTTAATCCTATGAATGCTTGAACATCTTTCCATCTTCTAAAATCTTCTTCAATTTCTTTCTTCAGAGATTGAAGTTCTTGTTAATCAGGTCTTTCACTCGATTGGTTAGAGTTATCTCAAGCTAAATTTTAATATTCATGGCTTGTGTGAAAATTGTTGTCTCCCTGACTTCTTTCTCAGCCCTTTATTATTTGTGTAAACAAGGGCTACTGATTTCTTTGAGTTAACTTTGTATCCATCTATTTGCTGAGGTTGTTCATTAGTTGCCTGAGTTCTCTGATAGAATTTTTGGGGTCACATGCATACTATCATGTCATCTGCAAATAATGATACTTTGACTACTTCCTTTTCCATTTATATCCACTGATATTCTTTAGTTTTCTTATTGCTCAAGCTTAAACATCAATTACTATGTTGAATAGATACAGAAAGAGTGGGCAGCTTTGCCTTGTCCCTGCTTTTACTAGAATTGCTCTTTGTTTCTATCCATTTAATTTGATGTTGACTATCAGCTTGCTATATATTGCTTTCATTATGTTTAGGTATGCACCTTGTATCCCTGATCTCTCCAAATCTTTTAACATGAAGGGCTATTGGATTTTGTCAAAAGCTCTGTTAGCATTTAATGTCATGATTCTGTGGGGTTTTTTTCTTTCAGTTTGTTTATATGGTGGATTACATTAATGGATACTCATATATTGAACGACCCCTGCATTGTTTGGATGAAGCCTATTTGATCATGGTGGATGATGTCTTCAATGTGTTCTTGGATTAGGTCTCCATGTATTTTATCTAATATTTTTGAATCAATGTTCATAAGGGAAATTGTTCTAAAACTCTCTTTCTTTGTCGAGTCTTGTATGTTTTAGGTATCACGATGACTGGTGACCATATAGATTAAAAATATATTTCATAGAATAATTTGAGGAGTATTGTTGGTATTCGGTCATCTTTCAGGTTTGGGAGAATAACGCACTGAAACTATATGGTTCTGGTCGGTTTTCTTTTTCTTTCTTTCTTTCCTTCTTCTTCTTCTTCTTCTTCTTCTTCTTCTTCTTCTTCTTCTTCTTCTTCTTCTTCTTCTTCTTCTTCTTCTTCTTCTTCTTCTTCTTCTGCTGCTTCTTCTTCTTCTTCTTCTTCTTCTTCTTCTTCTTCTTCTTCTTCTTCTTCTTCTTCTTCTTCTTCTTCTTCTTCTTCTTCTTCTTCTTCTTCTTCTTTTTTTTTTTTTGGTTGGGAGACTTTTAAATGATGCCTTCTATTTCCTTAGGGGTTATAAGACTATCTAGATAGTTTGTCTGATTTGGACTTAAATTTGGTATGTGGTAACTGTCTAGAAAACAATCTATTTAATTTATATTTTCCAATTTGGGGGAATACAGGCTTTTGAAGTCAGATCCAATGATTCTTTGAATTTCCTCAGTGTCTATTGTTATATCCCCATTCTTATTTCTGATTTTGTTAATTTAGGTCCTCTCTCTCTGCCTTTTAGTTAGATGGGCTAAGCATTTGTCTGTCTTGATAATTTTCTCAAAGAACCAGCCTTTGTTTTCTTTCATTGATTCTTTGTATTGTTCTTTTTGTTTCTAATTGATTGATTTCCGATCTGACTTTGATTATTTGTGGCTCCTATTGGGTGTTTTTGCTTCTTTTGTACTAGAGCTTTCAGGCATACTTATTTTATTTTATTTGTTTTTACACTCCAAATTTCACTCCCCTCCTGGTCCATCCTCTGAGTGTTCCACATCCCATACCTCCTCTCTGATCTCTCCATCTCTCCTCTGGTCTCCACATTGATGTCACCACCACCCCTACACCCAACCAGGGCCTCCATCCTATTGAAGGTTAGCACCACCTTCTCTGACTGAACCCAGAACTGGCAGTCCTCTGCTATGTATTGGTTGGAGGCCTCTTATCAGCTGGTGTATACTGCCTGGTTTCTGATCTGGTATCTGAGAGATCTCCGGGGTCCAGGTTAAACTGAAAATGCTGGTCCTCCTCATGGAGGGCTGCCCTCCTCCTCATCAGCTTCTTCCAGCTTTTCCCTAATTCAATCACATGGGTCAGTGGCTTCTGCTCATTGGTTCTGTGCAAATATCTGCATCTGATTCTTTCAGCTGATTGTTGGGTCTTTGGAAGGGCAGTCATGGTAGGTCCCTTTATGTGAGTGCTCCATAGCCTCAGTAATAGTGTCAAGCCTTGGGCTTCCCCTTGAGCTGCATCCACTTTGGGCCTGTCTCTGAAGCTTCTTTTCCTCAGGCTCTTCTTCATTTCTATCCCTGCAGTTCTTTCAGACAGGAACAATTATGGGGCAGAGTTTTGATCTTCCAGACATTCGGTATTCCTAAGTTGACAATTCTTTGTTTAGCTCCGTATCCCATTTTTTAATAGAGTTGTTTGGTTCTCTCGAGTCTAACTTCTTTAGTTCTTTGTATATATTGGATATTAGCCCTCTGTCAGATATAGAATTGGAAAAAAAATCTTTTCCCAACCTGTTGGTTGCCATTTTATCCCATTGACAGTGTCCTTTGCATTACAGAAGATTTGCAATTTTATGAGGTCTCATTTGTCATTTATTGATCATAGAGCAAAGCCATTGGTGTTTTGTTCAAGAAATTTTCCTCTTTACCCATGCACTTGAAGTTCTTCCCCACTTTCTCTTTTATTAGAATCAGGTCCTAATTCCACCTTGACTTGAGCTTTGTATAAAGAATTAATAGTGTATCGATTTGATGTTTCTACAAGCAGACCTCCAAGTGAAAGAGCACCATTTGTTGAAAATTCTGCTTTTTTCCCTCGATTGGATAGTTTTAGTTCCTCTGTCAAAGATCAAGTGACCATAGGTGAGTGAGTTGATTTCTAAGTTTTCAATTCTATTACATTGAATTATCTACCTGTCTCTGTACCAATACTATTTAGTTTTTATCACTATTGTTCTATAATACAGCTTGAGATCAGGGATGGTGATTATCTCATAAGTTCTTTTATTGTTGCAAAGAATTTTTGCTATCATGGGATTTTTGTTATTCCAAATGAATTTGCAAATTGTTCTTCCTAACACTGTTGAGTTGGAATTTTGATGAAGATTACATTTACAATTACATTACAATTACAGATACATCTGTAGATTGCATTTGGCAAGATGGCCATTTTTACTCTATTAATCCTGCTAATCCATGAGCATGGGAGATCTTTCCATCTTCTGAGACCTTATTCAATTTCTTTCTTCAAAGGCTTGAAGTTCTTGTCATATAGATCTTTCATCTGTTAGAGTCACACCAAGGTATTTTATATTATTTGTGACTGTTGTGAATGGTGTCATTTCCCTAAATTCTTTCTCAGCTTGTTTATTCTTTGAGTAGAGGAAGGCTACTGATTTGTTTGAGTTAATTTTATATCCAGCCACTTTGCTGAACTTGTTTATCATGTTTAGGAGTTCTCTGGTGGAATTTAGGGGTCACATAAGTAAACTATCATATCATTTACAAATAGGGATGTGTTGACTCCTTCCTTTCCAATTTGTATCCCTTTGACCTTTTTTTTGTTGTCTAATTGGTCTGGCTAGGACTGCATCTACTATATTGAACAGATAGAGAGGAAGTGGGTAGTCTTATCTAGTCCCTGATTTTAGTGGGGTTGCTTCAAGTTTCTCTCCATTTGGTTTGATTTTGGCTACTGGCTTGATGTAAATTGCTTTAACTATGTTTAGATATGGGCCATGAATTTCTGATTTTCCAAGACCTTTACCATGAAGGAGTGTTGAATTTTGTCAAATGCTTTCTGAAGATCTAATGAAATGATCATATGTTTGTTTGTTTGTTGAGATTGTTTATATAATGAATTAAGTTGATGAATTTCTGCATATTGAACCATCACTGCATCCTTGGGGTGAAGCCTACTTGATCATGGTGAATGATTGTTTTGATGTATTCTTGGATTCTGTTTGCAAGAATTTTTGAGTATTTTGGCATTGGTATTCATGAAGGAAATTGGTTTGAAGTTATCTTTCTTTGTTGGTTCTTTATTTTTGGTATAAGCATAATTGTGACTTCATAGAAATTGGGTAGTGTTCCTGCTGTTTCTATTTTGTGTAATAGTTTGAGGAGTGTTGGTATTAGGCCTTCTTTGAGGGTCTGATTGAATTCTGTACTAAACTGTCTGGTCCTGGACATATTTTGTTTGGGAGACTTTTAATGTCTGCTTCTATTTCTTTAGGGTCCTATAGTACATGGTTTATCTGATCCTGATTTAACTTTGGTTCCAGGTACCTGTTTAGAAAATTGTCCATTTTAACCAGATTTTCCAGTTATATTGAATATAGGCTTTGATAGTAGGTTCTGATAATTTTTTTGAATTCCCTCAGTTTCTGTTGTTATGTCTCCTTTTTGATTTCTGATTTTGTTAATTTGGATATTCTCTGTGTGCTGTCTGGTTAGTCTGGCAAAGGGTTTATCTATCCTGTTGTTTTTCTCAAAGAATCAGCTTCTGGTTTTGTTGATTCTTTGTATAGTTCTTTTTCTTTCTACTTGTTTGATTCCAGTCCTGAGTTTGATTATTTCCTGCCATCTACTTCTCTTTGTTCTATTTTCTTTGTTTTTGTCCAATACTTTCAGATGTGCTCTCAAGATACTAGTATTTTTATTTTAATGCACTAGGAACTATGAGTTTTCCTCTTAGCACTGCTTTCATTGTATCACCTATGTTTGGGCATGTTGTTCTTTTCATTTTCATTAAGTTCTAAAAGGTCTTCAATTTTTTTTATTTCTTCCTTGACCAAGTTATTATGGAGTAGAGTATTGATCAGCCTCTATGTGTATGTGTTCTTTCTTTTGTTTTGTTGTTCTTGAAGAACAGCTTTAGTCCACAGAGATCTGATAGACTGCATGATATTATTTAACTCTTCTTGTATCTGTTGAGACCTGTTTTGTGACTGATTATATAGTCAGTTTTGGAGAAGGTACCATGAGGTGCTGAGAAGAATGTATATTCTTTATTTTAAGATGACATGTTCTATAGATATCTGTTAAATCCATTCTTTCATAACTTCTGTTAGTTTCTCTGTGTCTCTGTTTAGTTTCTGTTTCCATAATCTACACTTTGATGAGAGTTGGGTGTTAAAGTCTCCCACTATTATTGTCTGAGGTACAATGTGTGCTTTTAACTTTAGTAAAGTTTCTTTGATGAATGTGGGTATCCTTGCATTTGGAGCATAGATGTTCAGAAGTGAGAGTTCATCCTGGTATATTTTTCTTTTGCTGAGTATGAAGTGACTTTCTTCATACTTTTTGATAACTTTTGGTTGAAAGTCGATTTTATTTCACATTAGAATTGCTACGACAGCTTGTTTCTTCAGACCATTTGCTTGGAAAACTTTTTCTAGCCTTTTACTCTGATATCATTTCTGTCTTTGTCACTGAGATGTGTTTCCTGAATACAACCAAATGCTGGGTCCTCTTTATGTATCCAGTCTTTGAGTTTATGTCTTTTTATTAGGGAATTGAGTCCATTAATGTTAAGAGATATTAAGGAATAATGAATGTTGCTTCTTGTTATTTTTATTGTCAAAGCTGTAATTATGTTTGTATTGCCATGTTCTTTTGGGTCCATTGAAAGATTACTTTCTTGTTTTTCTAGATTTTAGTTTCCTATTTGTGTCGGAGTGTTCTATTTTCCTTTGTAGGGCTGGACTTGTGAAAATATATTGTGTTCATTTGTTTTTGTCATGTAATATATTGGTTTATCCATGTATATTAATGGGTTTGGCTGGGTATAGTATCATGGGATGGCATTTCTGTTCTTTTAGGGTCCTTATGAATTCTCCCCATTATCTTCTGGTTTTTAGAGTCTCTAGTGAGAAGTCATGTGTAATTCTGATAGGTCTGCCTTATATGTTACTTGACATTTTTCCTTTATTGATTTTAATGTTCTTTCTTTGTTTTGTGCATTTGGTGTTTTTTTATGTGATGGGAGTAGTTTCTTTTTTGGTCCAGTCTATTGAGGGTTCTGTAGGTTTCTTGTATGTTCATGGCGTTTCTTTCTTTAGATTAGGGAAGTTTTCTCCTATAACTTTGTTAAAGACATTTACTGGCCTTTTAAGTTGGGCATCTTTACTCTCTTCTATAACTATTATTTTAGATGTAGTCTATTCATTGTGTCTTGGATTCCCTCTATGTTTTGGGATAGGATGTTTTTGCATTTTGCATTTTCTTTCTTTGTTGTGTCAATGTTTTCTATGGTATCTTCTGACCCTGAGTTTCTCTCTTCTATCTATTGTATTCTGTAGGTGATGCTTGCAACTATGACTTTTGATCTCCTTCCTAGGTTTTCTATATCCAGAGTTGTCTCCCTTTGTGATTTCTTCATTGTTTCTATTTCCATTTTTAGATCCTGGATGGTTTTGTTCAATTCCTTCACCTGTTTGGTTGTTTTATTTTTTCCTGTAATTCTTTAAGGAATCTTTGAATTTCCTCTTTAAGGGTTTCTACTTGTTTACCTGTGTTCTCTGATATTCCTTGAAGGGAGTTATTTATGCCTTTCTTAAAGTCCTCTATCATCATCAGGAGTTGTGATTTCAAACATGAATCTTGATTTTCAGTGTGTTGAGGTATCCGGGACTTGCTATAGTGGGAGAACTGGGTTCTGATGATTTCAAATAGCTTTGGTTTCTGTTGCTTAGGTTCTTGGGCTTGTCTCTTGCCATTGGTTATCTCTCTTGTTAGTTGGTCTTGATGTCTCTGACTGGAGCCTGTCCCTCATGTGAGTCTGTGAGCCTGTAAACTTAGGAGTGACAGTGATACTGGGAGACCAATTCTCTCTGGGTGGGACTTTGTTCAGGTGAGCTGTGGCACAGAGTTAACTCTGGGACACAGATGGAGACCAGTTGCTTCACGGCTCCTGAGCCCTGTGGTCTTCTGCTTGGTCCCTCCTTGTCTGGTTATTGGAACCAAACTATTTGTTTCACCTGTGAACTTAGAAATACAGCACTTCTGGGAGACTAGCTCTATCAGAGAAGGCTTTCCCTACTATGTAATCTTGATTATTTTAGTGAGCCCACAATAACTCATGAATGCAAATTCATCCAGATTTGTGTTTTTTACTCCTGCATTTTTGGAATAATCCTCAGTATGTAAGCATATGCTATTGTGAGTCTTCTCAGTGATGCTGGGGTCTTCCCACCTATGATAACCCAAATGGTTTTGATGAATGTATCTCACAACAGCTGCAATTGCCTACATTATGAATGAACAAGTTTTTCTTTCAACAACTGATCATGTTTCATTGAGAATTTCATAGGGTCCTTCCCCTCCTGCTGAACTATTGACTACTAATAGAGTCTGGGGAGAGGGGCAATAAGGTCACTTCCTTCAGATTTGTCTTTAAACTTCTGTACCTCTAGATACTTTCAGAGTGTTCTTTCTTTAAAAAAAACATATTTCAAGTGCCAAGTCTTCTTAGAATGTGCTATGTTATGGCTTGTGCTATGGAGATTTTGAATGAAGTTTCCTGATATTTGCCTGACTGACTATGAGCGGGTATTAATTATCCATGGTAACATAGTTATCTAAGATCACATTACCTTTCAGTGTGATTGTCTAGTCAGTACGGCACCTGTTAAATTGGAATTTCAGCTATAATGAATATTCTTTTCTTTTATTATGTATAAACTTTCCATAGCTATGGTTCCTTAAATTAGACCTGTACAAGACATTCAGCAATAGATGGGGAAGGGTTCATGGAACCCCCCATCCAGTCTAGGAGAGGTAATGACAGTCCAGCGATGTAGGAAGAGAGGAAGTTTCTGTATTCAGGGATGGAACTACTGGCAAGTTGCTTTCATACCAGTGGATACCCATGCTCACATGGGTAGCCATAGTCAAGCACAGTAAATTACCAAGCAAAAGAAATGTGAGAGTGGGATGAGGACTTTGGTTGTTCTGAGATTGGGAGGAAGAGAAGAGAAGAGGGAGGAATTAGAGTGCCCATTTAAATTCATGTATGAAATTTTCAACAAACTGAATAAAAATGGTTCACAAGGTAAGGCCAGATCAGAGACTCATTTGCCTTCCAGTTTCAACTTTTGTAGGGAGCAGGAGAACAATCAAACAGATGAAGGAATTGAACAAAATTGTCCAGGATCTAAAAGCAGAAATAGCAACATTAAAGAAAACACAAAGGGAGACAGCACTGGACATGAAAACCCTAGAAAAGAGAACAGGAGTCACAGATGCAAACATCACCAACAGAATACAAGAGACAGAAGAGAGAATCTCAGCAGTTGAAGATACCATAGAAGACATGCACACAATAGTCAAGGAAAATACAAGAGAATGAAGATTTCCAACTCAAAGGGCCAGCAAACATCTTCAACAAAATTATAGAAGAAAACTTCTCTGATGTAAAGAAAGAACTGCCCATAAACATACAGGAAGCCTACAGAACACCAAACAGATGGGAGCAGAGAAGAAATTTCTCCTGTTACATAATAACTAAAACACCAAATTCACGGAACAAAGAAAAAATATTGAAAGCAGGAAGGGAAAAGAGTCAAGTAACATATAAAGACAGACCTATCAGAATTACATCAGACTTCTCAACAGAGAATGTAAAAGCCAGGAGATCATGGGCTGATGTCATATAGACCCTAAGAGAAAGAAAATGCTAGCCCAGACTACTATACTCGGCAAAATTTGCTATTATTATAGATGGAGAAACAAAATATTCCAAGAAAAAACATATTTATTCAACACCTTTCTACTAATCCATCCCTAAAGAGGATAATTGAAGGAAAAGTACAACACAAGGTGGGAAACTACACCCCCAAAAAAAGTGAGAAATTAACTTTTAATAACAAACACAGAAGATGAGAAACACATAAACATAATTCAAAAACAAAAATGACAGAAAAAGACAGTCATTAGTCCCTAATACCTCTCAACATCAATAGACCCAATTCCCCAATAAAAAGATATAGGCTAACAGACTGGATATATAATCAGAATATATCATTTTTCTGCAAACAGGAAACACACCTCACTTTCAAAGACAGATCTACCTCAAATTAAAAGGCTGGGAAAAAAATTTCAAGCAAATCGATCCAAGACACAAGTTGGAGTAGTACTTCTAATATCCAATAAAATAGACTTTCAACCAAAAGCTATCAAAAAAAAATTGGGGAAGGACACTACATACTCATTAAAAGAAAAATCCACCTAGCTGAACTCCTAGTTCTGAACATCTATGCCAAAAATGCAAGGATATCCATATTTGTAAAAGAAAATTTCCTGAAGCTCAAAGCACATATTGAACCTCACACAATAATACTAAGAGATTACCATGCTCTCACCAATGGGCAGATTATGGAAACAGAAAATAAAGGGACAAACAGTGAAACTAAAAGAATTTATGACCAAAATGGATTAACAAATATCTACAGAACATTTCACTCTAAAACAAATATATATATATATATATATATATATATATATATATATATATATGCTTTCTTTTCTGTACCTCATTGAACCTTCTCAAAAATTGGTCATATAATCAGGCACAAAATAGACCTCACCAGATATAAAAAGATTGAAATAATCCCATGCATCCTATCAGATCACCATGGACTAAGGCTTTTCTTCAATAACAAGAAGAATGACAGATAAAAATGGAAGTTGAACAATGCTCTACTCAATGACAACGTAGACAAGGGAAAAAATAAAGAAAGAAATTAAAGACTTTTTAGAATTTAATGAAAATGAAGGTGCAACATACCCAAACTTATGAGGCACAGTGAAAACAGTGCTAAAAGGAAAACTAATAGTCCTGAGTAACTTCATAAAGAAACTGGAGAGATCATACTCCAGCAGGTTAACAGCTCATCTGAAGTCTCTAGAACAAAAAGAAGCAAATGCACACAAGAGCAGTAGAAGGCAGGAAATAAACAAACTCAGGACTGAAATCAACCAAGTAGAAACAAAGAGAACTATATGAAGAATCAATAAAACTGGGAGCTGGTTCTTTGAGAAAAACAGCAAAATAGAGAAGCTCTTAGCCAAACTAACCAGAAGAAACAGATACAGTATCCTAAATTAGAAATGAAAAGGGAGACATAGCAACAGAAACTGATGAAATTTAAAAAAAAATCAGATCATATTTCAAAGTTCTATACTCAACAAAATGAAAAAAATCAGGATGAACTAGATAGTTTTCTAGACAGATACATTGAACAAAGGTTAAATCAGGATCAAATGAACCATCTAAATAGTCTTATAACACCCAAGAAAACAAAAACAGCCATTAGCTGTCTCCCAACCAACAAAAGGCCAGGACCAGATGGTTTTAGTGCAGAATCCTACCGGATCTTCAAAGAAGATCCAATTCCAATACATCTCACACTATTTTATAAAATAGAAACAGAAAGAACACTACAGAAGAAATTCTTTCTATGAAGCCATAGTTACACTGATACTTAAACCACAAAAAGACCCAACAAAGAAAGAGAACCACAGACCAATTTCCCTTATGAATATCCATATAAAAATACTCAATAAAATTCTTGCAAACCGAAATCCCATGTGGGAGAGAGCTGAACTCCCAGAAGTGCAGACAATCCTGAGACCTCAGGGGAGACAACTACTTCTGCTCACATTCCTGGCCCAAGAGGAACCTGCATAGTGGCCTCTGGATATAGGAATATATGAGCAGTCAGAGGCAGGAACCTGCTGGTTTCTGACTGTGCCCAGAACTGAAGTGAACTGTTGCCACAGCTCCCTGCACCCAAATCCTTTGGGGGAGAGAGCTGGACCCTCAGAAGTGCAGACAATCCTGAGAACTCAGAGTAGATAACTACCTTATGCCCATATTCCTGAAACAACAGGGAACCTTCTAGTGTTATCTGTGCCCTCTCGGAAAAGGGTTCTAGGAGCAGTCAGGGGCAGAAACCTTTGGAGTTCTGTCTGCACTGAGAGCTAAAAGCCTGTTGCCAGGAGCACTTACACACCTGAGAGCAGAGGTAAGATCAACTTTTCTACTCCAAGCAACCCGCCTGGTGGCCTTAGGAAACACACACAGTCAGGTTTTTAGAACAGGACACTTCTAGTTTCAGGCTGGACCCAGAACTGAACTGAACCTGTCCACCAGCTCCCTGCACCCAAATTCCGTGGGTGAAAAAGTTGAACTCCCAGAAGTGTGGACAATCCTGAGACCTCAGCAGAGACCACAACTTCTGAGCATATTCCTGTCCAAAGAGGAAACTGCATAGTGACCTCTGGATACAGTAATATAGGAGCAGTCAGGGGCAGGACCCTTTGGGTTTCTACCTGCACCAAGAGATGAAAGCCAGTCGCCAGGAGCACCTACAAACCTGAGAGCAGAGGTAAGACCAACTCTTCTGGGCCAAGCAACCTGCCTGGAGGCTGCAGGCCACACAAACCTAGGAGCTCTCTGTTCCCACATTTGGCTGAAAGGAAACAGGTCTAGAGGAGTGCTGAAACACAGTCTTACAGGAGGGTCAAGCCACTGTCAGAGTCAGTAAAACAAGCTAACACCACAGACAACCTAATGGTGAGAGGCAAGTTCTGGAACCTAAGCAAAAGAAACCAAGAGTACTTGGCAACATCAAATCATATTTCTCCCACCAAAGAAAATAAAGGATATCCAAATGCACTGGAAAGGCAAGATTTGGATTTAAAACGACAACTTATGATGATAATAGAGGACTTTAAGAAGGACATAAATAACTACCTTAAAGAAATAAAGGACAACACAAGTAAACAAGTAGAAGCCCTTAAATAGGAAACAGAAAAATCCCTTAAAGAATTACAGGAAAACACAAACAAACAGGTGAAGGAATTGAACAAAACCATCCAGGATGTAAAAATGGAAATAGAAACAATAGAGAAATCACAAAGGGAGACAACCCTGGAAATAGAAAACCTAGGAAAGAGATCAGGAGTCATAGATGCAAGCATCACCAACAGAATACAAGAGATAGACGAGAGAATCTCAGGGGCAGAAGATACCATAGAAAAATCGACACAACCATCAAAGATAATGTAAAACACAAAAAACTCCTAGCCCAAAACATCCAGGAAATCCAGGATACAATGAGAAGATGAAACCTAAGGATAATGGGTATAGAAGAGAGTGACGACTCCCAATTCAAAAGACCAGTAAATATCTTCAACAAAATTATAGAAGAAAATTTCCCTAACCTAAAGAAAGATTACCAGAAACTTACAAGAATCCTACAGAACTCCAATTAGATTGGACCAGAAAAGAAATTCCTCCCATCACATAATAATCCAAACACTAAACACACAAAACAAAGAAAGAAAATTAAAAGCAGTTAAGGGAAAAAAGTTCAAGTAACATATAAAGGCAGACCTATCAGAATCACACCAGACTTCTCACCAGAGATTATGAAAGCCAGATGATCCTGATCAAATGTCATACAGACCCTAATAGAACACAAATGTCAGCCTAGGTTGCTATATCCAGCAAAACTCACAATTATCATAGATGGAGAAACCAAGATATTCTATAACAGAACAAAATTTACCCTATATCTTTCTATAAATTCAGCCCCACAATGGATAATAGATGGAAAACTCCAACATAAGAAGGGAAACTACACCCTACAAAAAGCAAAAATGCAATCTCCTTAAAACGCATTAGAAGAGAGACACAGAAACATAAATCCACCTCTAACAACAAAAATATCATGCTACAACAATCATTATTCCTTAATATCTCTTAACATCAATGGACTCACCCCCCCTCAAAAAAAGATATAGACTAACAGACAGGATACCTAAATACCTAAAGAGGACCTAGCATTTTGCTACATACAGGAAACACACCTCAGAGACAAAAACAGAAAATACCTCAGAATAAAAGTCCGGAAAAGAACTTTGCAAGCAAAAGGTTAAAAGAAAAAAGCTAGAGTAACCCTTTTAATTGCAAATAAAATTGAATTTGAAACAAAAGTTATCAAAAAGATAAGGAAGGACACTTCGTATTTCTCAAAGGAAAAATCCATCAAGATGAACACTCAATCCTAAATATCTATGCTCCAAATACAAGAGCACCTAAATTAGTAAAAGAAACCATACTAAAGCTCAAAGCACACAGTGCACCTCACACAGTAATGGCAGGAGATTTCAACACCCCACTCTCATCAATGGACAGCTAATGGAAACAGAAACTAAACAGAGACATAGAAAATTTAACAGAAGTTATTAAACAAATGGATTTAACAGATATTTATAGAACATGTCATCCTAAAACAAAAGAATATACCTTCTTCTCACCATATGGTACCTTCTCCAAATTCACCATATAATTGGTCATAAAACAGGCCTCAACAGATACAAGAAAATTGATGTAATCCTGCATTCTATCAGATCAACACGGACGAAGGCTGGTCTTCAATAACAACAAAAACGCCAGAGAGCCCACATATACATAGAGGGTGGAAAATTCTCTACACAATGATAACTTGGTCAAGGAAGAAATAAGGAAAGGAATAAATGTCCTTTTAGAATTTATGAAAATGGAGGCACAACATACCCAAACTTATGGGACACAATGAAAGCAGTGGTAAGAGGAAAACTCATAGCTCTTAGTGCGTCCTAAAAGAAACAGGAGAGAGTATACATTAGCAGCTTGACAGCATACATAAAAGCCCTAGGACAAAAAGAAACAAATAGCCAAGAGGAATGAAATACAGGAATTAATCAAACTTGGGGCTGAAAGCAAACAAGGAGAAAAAAAAAAGGACTATAAAAAGATTCAACAAAACCAGGAGCAGGTTCTTTGAGAAAATCAACAAGATAGATAAACCCTTAGACAGAATAAACAGAGGGCACAGAGAGTGTATCCAAATTGACAAAATCAAAAATGGAAAGGGAGACATAACAACAAAATCTGAGGAAATTAAAAAAATCATCATATCCTCTCACAAAAGCCTACATTCAACAATACTGGAAAACCTGGAATACATGGACAATTTTCTAGACAAATATCAAGTACCAAAGTTAAATCAGGGTCAGATAAACTATTTAAACAATCCCATAACTCCAAAAGAAATAGAAGTAGTTATTAAAAGTTTCCCATCAAAAAGAGCCCAGGACCAGATGGGTATACTGCAGAATTCTATCAAGCCTTTATAGAAGACCTCATACCAATACTATCCAAACTATTCCACAAAATAGAAAGAGACAGAGCATTTCCCAGTTCTTTCTATGAAGCCATATCTATACTTATACCTAAACCACACAAAGACCCAACAAAGAAAGAGAACTTCAGACCAATTTACCTTATGAATATCGATGCAAAAATACTCAATAAAATTCTTGCAAACTGAATCCAAGAACAAACACATCAAAATGATCATCCATCATGATCAAGTAGGCTTCTATCCAAGGATGCAGGGACAGTTTAATATATGGAAATTCATCAACATAATCCACTATATAAACAAACTCAAAGGGAAAAAAACAACATGATCATCTCATTAGATGTTGAGAAAGCATTTGACAAAATTCAGCACAGGTTAATGTTAAAAGTCTTGGAATGATCAGGAGTTCAAGTCCCATATCTAAGCATAGTAAAAGCAATATACAGCAAGCCAGTAGCCAATATCAAACTAAATGCAGAGAAACTGGAAGCACTCCCAACAAAATCAGGGACTAGACATGGCTGCCCACTCTTTTCCTACTTATTCAATATAGTAATCAAAATCCTACCCAGAGCAGTCAGACAACAAAAGATGGTCAAAGGGATAACAATTGGAAATGAAGAAGCCAAAGTATCACTATTTGCATATGATAGGATAGTATATTTAAGTGACCCCAAAAGTTCCACCAGAAAACTACTAAGCCTGATAAACAACTTCAGCCAAGTGGCTGGGTATAAAATTAACTAAAATCAGTAACTTTCCTCTACTCAAAGGATAAACAAGTTGAGAAAGAAATTAGGGAATTGACACCCTTCATAATAGTCCCAAATAATATAAAATACCTCAATGTAATTTTAACCAAGCAAGTGAAAGTCTGTATGACAAGAACTTCAAGTCTCTGAAAAAAGAAAGTGAAGATCTCAGAAGATGGAAAGACCTTCCACAATCATGGATTGCCAGGATTAGTATAGTAAAAATGACCATTTTGCCAAAAGCAATCTACAGATTCAATGCAATCCCCATCAAAATTCCAACCCAATTCTTCACAGAGTTTGAAAGAACAATTCTCAAATTCATTTGGAGTAACAAAAATCCCAGGATAATGAAAACTATCCTCAACAATAAAAGAACTTCTGGGGTAATCACCTTCCCTGACTTCAAGCAGTATTACAGAGCAATAGTGATAAAAACTGTATGGTATTGGTACAGAGACAGGCAAGTAGATCAGAGGAGTGGAATTGAAGACGCAGAAATCAACCTCCACACCTCTGGTCATTTGATCCTTCACAAAGGAGCTAAAACCACCCAATGTAAAAAAGATAGCATTTTCAACAAATGATGTTGATTCAACTGGAGGTCAACATATAAAAGAATGCACATACGTCCATTCTAATTTCCTTGTACAAGGCCTAAGTCAAAGTGGATCAAGGACCTCCACATCAAATCAGATACACTCAAACTAATAGAAGAAATAGTGGGGTAGAATCTTGAACACATGGGCATCGGGGAAAATTTCCTGAACAAAACACCAACGGCTTATGCTCTAAGATCAGAAATCAACAAACAGGATCTCATAAAACGGCAAAGCTTCTGTAAGGCGAAGGACACTGTCATTATGACAAAATAGTAACCAACACATTGGAGGGCTAATATCCAAAATATATGAAAAACTCAGGAAGTTAGATTCCAGAGAGCCAAATAACCCTATTAAAAATGTCGTACAAAGCTAAACAAAGAATTCTCATCCGAGGAATATTGAATAGTTGAGAAATACCTAAGGAAATTTTTTAACATAGTTAGTCATCAGGGAAATGCAAATCAAAACAATCCTGAGATTCCACTTGCCATCCGAATGGCTAAAAAAAAAAAGAGAGAGAGAGAACTCAGGTGACAACAGATTTTGGCAAGGATGTAGAGAAAGAGGAACAATCCTCCATTGTTGGTGGGAATTCAAACTGGTACATCCACTCTGGAAATCAGTCTGGAGGTTCCTCAGAAAATTGCACATTGCACTAACTGAAGTCCCACCTTTAACAGTCTTGGGAATATCCCCAAAAGACGCTCCAACATACAACTAACACACATGCTCCACTATGTTCATAGCAGCCTTATCTGTTATAGCCAGAAGCTGGAAAGAACCCAAATGCCCTTTAACAGAGGAATGGATACAGAAAATGTGGTACATCTACACAATGGAGTACCCACTCAGCTATAAAGTGAGTGGAATTCATAGGGAAGATTGAACTAGAAAATATCATTCTGAGTGAGGTAAACTAATCACAGAAAAGCACACATGATATTCACTCACTGATAAGTGGATATAGGTACAAAATTTCAATTTACCTAAGATACAATCAACAGACTACATGAAGCTCAAGAAGAAGGGTGACCAAAGTGTGGATATTTCACTCCTTAAAATGGAGAACAATGGGGTTGGGGATTTAGCTCAGTGGTAGAGCGCTTGCCTAGGAAGCGCAAGGCCCTGGGTTCGGTCCCCAGCTCCGGAAAAAAAAAAAAAAAGAACCAAAAAAAAATGGAGAACAAAATATTCATAGGAGGGCATATGGAGGAAATGTTTGGAGCAGAGACTGATGGAATGGCCATGGCCATTTAGAGCCATACATGTGTATATAGCACATATATATATATATATATATGTATATATATATATATATATATATATATATATACACATCTCGCTACCAAAAGTAGATAAGATTGATGAAGCTAAGAATGTATGCTGACAGGAGCCTGATATAGCTGTCTCCTGAGAGGCACAGACAGAGAATGTCAAATACAGAGGCAAATGCTAGCAGCAAACCATTGACCTGAGAACAGGATACCCATTGGAGGAAGTAGAGAAAGGATTGAAAAAGCTGAAGGGCCTTGCAACCCCATAAGAACAACAATACCAATCAACCAGAGCTTCCAGGCACTAAACCACTATCCAAAGAGTACTCATGAAGAGACCCATGGCTCCAGCTGCATATGTAGCATATGGTGCCTTGTTGGGCTCCAATGGAAGGAGAAGCCCTTGATCCTGCCAAGGCTGGACCCTCTAGTAAAGGGGAGTGTGGGGGGCAGCAGGAAGGGGCAGTGATTCTGGAGATGAACACTCTTATAGAAGAAGTGAAAGGGGATCGGATAGGGTGCTTAAGTCTGAGAAACCAGGATAGAGAATAACATCTGAAATGTAAATAACCCCCCCTAAAAAAATATTCTTTCAAGCCATATCCAAGAACACATGAAAATGATCATCTACCATGATCAAGTAGGCTTCATCCCAGGAAGGCAGGGATGGTTCAGTGTATGGAAATACATCAATTTCATCCACTATATTAAAAACACTCAAAGGGAAAAAAACATAATTATCTCATTAGATGCTGAAAAAGCCTTTGACAAAATACAACACACATTCATGTTAATGTATTGGAGAAATCAGGTTCATACCTACATATAATAAAAGCAGTATACAGCAAACCAAAACCCTACATCAAACTAAATGGAGAGAAACTCAAATCAATTTCATTAAAATCAAGCACAAGACAAAGCTGCCCACTCTCTCCATACCTAATCAATATAGTACTCATAATTCTAGCCAGAGCAATAAGACAACAAATGACATCATACGGATAAACATTGCAAAGGGGGAAGTCAAGATATCATTATTTGTAGATAATATAATAGTATACATAATAACCCCAACAATTCTGCTAGAGAGGTCCTACAGCGATAAACAACTTCAACAATGTAACAGAACATAAATTTAACTCTAAATTATCAGTGGCCTTCCTCTACTCAAAGGATTAACAATTGAGAGAAATTAGGGAAACAACTCCATTCACTATAGTCACAAATAATATAAAATATCTTGATGTGACTATAACCAAGCAAGTGAAAGATCTATATGACAAGAATTTCAAATCCTTGAAAAAAGAAATTGAAGAAGACATCAGAAGTTAGAAACACCTCCCATGCTCACAGATTGACAGGATTATTGTAGTAAAATAGCCATCTTACCAAAAGCAATCAATGCAACGCTCATCAAAATCTAACTGAATTCTTCATGGAGTTAGAAAGAACAATTCTCAAATTCTTTGGAATAACAAAAACGCAGGATAGTGAAAACTATATTCAACAATAAAAGAACTTCTGGGGGAATTGCTATCCCTGACTTCAAGTTTTATTACAGAGCAATAGTGATAAAAACAGTATAGTATTGGTACAGAGACAGGCAGGTAGATCAATGGAATAGAATTGGAGATCCAGAAATTAAACCCAATACCTATGGTCACTTGATCTTTGACAAAGGAGCTAAAACCATCCAGTGGTAAGAAGATAGCATTTTCAACAAATAGTGCTGATCCAACTGGTGATGTGAATGTAGAAGAATGCACATCCATCCATTCTTATTTCCTTGTACAAAGCTTAAGTCCAAGTGGATCAAGGACTTCCACATAAGACAAGATATGGTAAATCTAATAGAAGGGAAAGTGGGGAATAACCTCAAATACTTGGCACATTAGGAAACTTCCTGAACAGAACATCAATGGCTTATAATTTTAAGATCAAAAATTGATAAGTGGGACCTTATAAAATTGCAGAACTTTTGTAAGTTAAAAGACACTGTCAACTGGACAAAAAGGCAATCAACAGATTGAGAAAATATATTTACCAACCCTTCATTCAATAGAGGACTAATATCCAAAGTATTCAAAGAACTCAAGAAGGTAGATTCCAGAGAACTAAGAACCCTATGAAATAGTGGAACACCGAGTCAAATGGAAAATTCTCAACTGAGGAATCTAGATGGGCCAAGAAGCACTTAAAGAAATATTAACCATCCTTAGTCATCAGGGAAATGCAAATCAAAAGGACCCTGAGTTTCTACCACACACAAGTCAGAATGGCTAAGATCAAAAATGTAGGTGACAGCAGATGTTGGCAAGGATGTGGAGAAAGGAAAACTCCATTGCTGTAGGGACTGCAAGCTAGGAAAACCATTTTGGAAATCAGTCTGACAGTTACTGAGAAAGTAGGATAAAGTTCTACCTGAAGTGTCATTTATATCACTACTGGGCCTATACCCAGAAAATGCTAGAACAAATAAGATTGACACATGCTCCACTATGTTCATAGCAGCCTTATTTATAATAACCAGATTCTGGAAACAATCCAGATTTCCCTCAATAGAAGAATGGATGCAGAAAATATGGTACATTTAGACATTGGAATACTACTCAGTGATTACAACAATGACTTCATAAAATTTGTAGTCAAATGTTTGGAACTAGGGAATATGATGCTGAGTAGGTAACCCAGTCACAAAAGACCACACATGGTAAGTACTCTCTGATACCTGGATATCAATGCAAAAGCTCACAATGGCCATGATACAACCCACAGACCATATACAGGTTAAAAGGAAGGAAGACAAGGATATGGACGCTTCAGTCCTACATTTAGGGGAAACCAGGACAATTGTTGGAGGTGGAGGGAGAGAGTGACCCAGAAGGAAAGAGGAGGGGGAGGAAATATGGGGAGGGGTAACAGTATCAGGAATTGGAGGGGATGTGAGAGAGGTACAGAGGGTTAGAAAATTGAAAAATGTGTGTAGCAATGGCATGAGGAACTGGGGTTAGCCACTAGACAGTCACAGACACTCAGGGAAACGTGAGACTTTCAGGACCCAATGGGAATGAGTTTAGCTGAAATACGCAGAGAAGGGGGGAAGAGAATCTGCAGAGATCACCTCCAGTAGATAGGCACGGTCCCTGGTCAAGGGATGGGGCCACCCATCCATCTCAAAGTTTTTACGTCAGAAATACTCCTGTCCAAAGGAAGAACAGGGATAGAGATTGACGGAAGGGCCATCTGGGGACTGCCTCACCTGGTGATCATTTTTGCAGACACCAACCCAATTATTGCTTTCTAGATGCTTTTGAAGCCTTTCGTAATACATTTCTACATGATAAATTTGGTCAATGTTACCAGACTTTAGAGTAGTCCTAAGGCTTTGTGTCTTACTGTGAAGGTATTATATTTCTTGCTCCTACAATTTTCATCAAATTTGATAATGTTGATATTTTATTTAAAAATGTTAATCAACTACATGTAGTTGCTTGACTAGTGTATCCTTCTATTGACAGACATATTTCACCAATAAGAAATGTAAACCCTAGAACCCAGGAAACAATAAGCAATTTTTGCTTTTTAAATATTGATCTTTAAAATTCTTAAGAGTAACTAGAGCATGATTTATTTTTAATAGAAAGGAAATACACCTTAAAAGATAGTATAACTGTCCCACCTTGGGATCGAGCCCGTATACTACAGCCACCAAACCCAGACAATATTACTGATGCCAAGAAGTGCATGCTGACAGGAGCCTGATATAGCTGTGTCCTGAAAGGCTCTTCCAGAGCATGACAAATAACAGAGGCAGATACTCAAAACCAACCTTTGAACTAAGAATGGAGTTTCCATTGGAACAGTGAGAGAAAGGATTGAAGGAGCTGAAGGGATTTGTAATCCCCTAAGAACAATACAAACCAACAAGAGCTCCCAGGGACTAAACCACCATCCAAAGAATACACATAGACAGACCCATGGCTCTAGCTGCATATGTAGCAGAGGATGATGGCCTTATTAGGCACCAATGGGAGGAGAAGCTCTTGGTCCTGCCAAGGCTTGAAGTCCCAGTGTAGGGGAATGTCAGTGAGGGCAGGCAGGAAGGAGGAAGGGGTGGGTGGATGGTTGGAGGAATACCCTCATAGCAAAAGGGGGAGAGGGGTAGGATGGGGGGTTTGTGGACAGGAAACCTGGAAAGGGGATAACATTTGAAATGTAAATAAACATTTCTAAAAGTAAAAGTTATTAATAAAAATGATACTATCCCAAATCTTTTATGATCTCAATATTTTTTTGAAATTACTGTGTCTCCAAAGTGATTGATTAGCAGAGAAACTGAACCTTGTAAGTCAATGTTATCTTGAAGTGCAAACACAACAGATAAGTGGATCCACTAAATAACTTCAAAGAAGTTGTAAGGAACAACTCAGGAGAATCACAAAAGGCCCAGTTAGACTTGATCTATGTGTGTATATCTCATTATGCCTATTTTTTCTAATTAAAATCACTGTTACATAAAATTCTTCACAATAAAGTAAAATTGATACCCAGTAAGCAATCACAGCCAGATGTTCACAGAAGACAATGCAATGAAATTTGATGGGGATTGGGGGTAGGGTGCTGAATTGTACTACAAAGTCAATGATCAAGGACAGCAACATAAAGCCAGAGACAGACTTTGCTAAGGACAGCTGGCTGAGATGGGGATGTTTCTAGACAAAGTGAGGAAGAAGTGGCTTGGTAATTAGATTGTGAGGAGAGAACATTTATGGATGTGTAAATCGTTTCATGCCACCCACCTCCTACATCTCATACTTTTAGAGGAAAAACACGTCAGGTTTTATATAAGAGGACTTACATAAGAACTTTTGAAATAAAAAGTCATCAAATGGGCATTTGGTCTCTTTTGTATGTGTGACTATTTTTTGAAAGCTTGTTTCAAACTCCTTTAACTGGATTTGGATGATTTTTTCTTTCTGAAAACAAAGAAAATCATACAAACACACAAAAAATCAATTATTTGGTCTTACGTATTACTGATTTCCAGGTATGTCTAGGGTTTAGGTTCTTTCAAATTTGTTCTCAAGGGAAGATGTTTAGTATATTAAATGATTCTACTCATTGTCACATAAACCAGCATACTTACTGTGGGGATAAGGCATACTCTGTCTTACAGATGCGGGAGTAAATTAAGTTTTCCATATGCAAAACTAGAAAAGCTTACTCAATGCTACAAGCTCTTCTGAGTAGTTTTTAAGTCCTTATAGATTCAAATAACCTTATTTAAACATGTGGAACAGAGCAAAACAAAGAATTCTCTACTGAGGAATATCGAATGGCTGAGAAGCACCTAAAGAATTGTGCAACACCCTTAGTCATCAAGGAAATGCCAATCAAAACAATCCTGAGATTCCACCTCACACCAGTCAGAATGGCTAAGATAAAAATCTCAGGTTACCGTAGATGCACAGAACACATGATACTCAAGAAGTATGACCAAAATGCAAATGCTTCACTCCTTTAAAAGGGGAACAAGAATACCCTTGGGAGGGAATAGGGAGGCAAAAGTTTAGAACAGAGGCTAAAGGAATGCCCATTCAGAGCCTGCCCCACATGTGGTCCATACATATGCAGCCACCCAATTAGATAAGATGGATGAGGCAAAGAAGTGCAGACTAATAGGAACCGGATGTAGATCTCTCCTGAGAGACACAGCCAGAATACAGCAAATACATTGGCGAATGCCATCAGCAAACCACTGAACTGCGAACGGGACCCCCATTGAAGGAATCAGAGAAAGGACTGAAAGAGCTTGAAGGGGCTCAAGACCCCATATGAACAACAATGCCAAGCAACCAGAGCTTCCAGGGACTAAGCCACTACCCAAAGACTATACATGGACTGGCCCTGGGCTCCAACTTCATAGGTAGCAATGAATAGCCTAGTAAGAGCACCAGTGAAAGGGGAAGCCCTTGGTCGTGGCAAGACAGAAACCCCAGTGCATGTGATTATTGGGGACAGGGCGGTAATGGGGGGAGGATGGGGAGGGGAACACCCAGAAAGAAGGGGAAGGGGCGGGACTAGGGTGATGTTGGCTTGGAAACAAGGAAAGGGAATAGAAATTGAAATGTAAATAAGAAATACCCAATTTAATAAAGATGGAAACAAAAATCTCAGGTGACAACAGATGCTGGTGAGGATGTGGAGAAAGAGGAACATGCCTCCGTTGTTGGTGGGACTGCAAGCTGGTACAACCACTGGGCAAATTAGACTGGAGGTTCCTCAGCAAATTGGACATAGTACTACCTGAGCATATGCCTTGGTATATACTCCTGGGCATATACCCAAAAGATGCTCCAACATATAACAAGGGCACATGTTTCACTATGTTCATAATAGCCTTATTTATACTAGCTAGAATCTGGAAAGAACCCAGATGTCCCTCAACAGATAAATGGATACAGAAAATATGATACATTTACACAATGGAGTACTATTCCGCTATAAAAAAACAATGACTTCATGAAATTCATAGGTGAATGGATGGAACTAGAAATTATCATCCTGAATGAGGTAACCCAATAACAAACACACACACACATGGTATGTGCTCACTGATGAATGGATATTAGCCCAAAATTACCCAAGATAAAATCCACAGATGGGATAGGGTGTTTATGGATGGGAAACTGGGAAAGGGGATAACATTTGAAATGTAAAGAAATAAAAAATCCAATAAAAAAGAAAATAATCTTTGAAGGATGTAGTATCTGTAAACGACTTTCAAACCATAACATGGTTATCATTAAAATGAAGCTAGTATGGTACTAACTAGCACTGACTTGAAGTGAACTGACCTGAGTTTTCATTTACTTGAATGACCTGAAAATTTAACATACAGGCATGGTGATAAGGACACGTCCTTTGGATTATGATTTGAAATTAGAAGTATGACTGTTTCCAATTCTGTGTTGTACTGTCAGCAAAGCAAGGGACATTTTCTGAATGTTTCCCTGAAGTTTTCTTCTGACTTTGAGTTCTCACTGTGGGTACTAAGCAAAGTAGCTACCCAGGGAGCCAGCAATGCAGTGCTACATTCAGAAACTCAGGGTTAGAATTCTCTCTAGTCCACTCATTATCTTCAAGTGATATAACATGTCTGGTGCTGTCTTTGCCTTCCTTCTACCTGCTTGGCCAGACACATACAAACACTTTGTGTTTTTAAATTACATTCATTTATGTTGGGAGAGAATGCAAGAATAACTTACAAGTGATGTGATGTGGAGGTCAGAGCACTCTGACTTTTCTTTTCTCTTTCTCTTCCCTTTGCCTTTCCCCTTCTACTTTCTTATTTTCCCATGTAGGACCCAGGGATGGAGTATAAATTATCAGGGTTGGGAGCAAGTGCCTTTTTGTATTAAGTCATCATATGGGTTGCATATTAACATTTTACAATGCTTATGTCAAAGCTGTGTTAATATGAATTTCTTCTTTGCTTTTAGATATTAATTTCAAATTTTAAAACCCGCTGAGTTCCCAGGATTGATTGTTTGATTGACTGGTTGATTGTGTGTGTGTGTGTGTGTGTGTGTGTGTGTGTGTGTGTGTGGTGTGGTGTGTGGTGTGTTTGTATGATTTATGGGGTGGTAGGTGGCAATACTGGGTGTGAATCCTCACCATTTTCTTTGTAGAGGTCACTCACTTTGTTGGTTTCTTGGTATATATGCCAGACTAGCTTGCCCAGGAGATCCAGGAAATTCTCTTGCCTCTGACTCTTGTCTCTCCATTTATATGCTGGCTGTAGTTATAAACACTTGTGCTGTCAGTCTGTCACTTTCATAGTCTCTGAACTTTAACTCAGGCCATCGTGTTTGTGAGATAAGAACTTTATCCACCAAGCTATCCCTTCAGTCCTAATCATACAACAATCAAAGGCCCTTTCTGTAAAAATAAATAAATATATAAAATAAAAATTTAAGACACTTAGAATCTACAAAAAAAATGTTACCTGAGTATTGGCAGTATGAAGAGCATCAACATTCCTCTTTCCAGATTTATCTACTAGTTGTATTTATCATTCACCTTATAATTTTTTCCTCTTTTCTGTCTATCTCCACAAAGAGGCATTATTTTTTTAAGTAGTGATATAAAATTTAAGTTAGGAGGAATAAGGTCAGGAGGTTTATATTTCACAGTCAAGTAATGATAGCTAATATCTGGGTTCTTGAAAGCTGTAAGATGAGTGGTTATTAATTCCTTGCTATAAAAATGATAACTATGTAAGGTAATATATGCTACTCAACACACCATGTATATATATAGTATATACAAATAATTTAATCAGTAAACTTAAGATGTGAAATAGTAAGAAGGTAAAGGATTAATATAGTTATAGAGTTAAATTATATATACATGCAAGTTTAACATACATAATTGCCAATACAATTTATCCAATTATATGTAGAATCTCAATTTCATGATTACAATTATTCATAGATATGTTTGATTACTTACTTCCTTGCTTTCTGATATGTGAAGATGTTCTGTCTTAGCCTGCTCCAGCTAAAAAAGCACCAACTCTAAGCAGCTCTAGTTCCAGTCAATGGAGAATGATTTAATCAGACAGTGAATTGAGCAGATGCAATCATTATTTCTGACGTACCATTCTTCAGGTCAATTTCAGCCATCAAAATGAGGAAATACATAGGCACCAATAAACACATACATATATAAATACACACAATAATATAATATATACTATAATATAATATGTTACCTGTATTAAATATAGAACTACTACCACAAAATTCAGCTAGTACAATATTCAGCATTCATTATTTTCACAACCTTTGGTTGCATGAACCTCAATATTCAGTAGATTATCATGTCAGTCTTTCATTTCTACATGATGTTTCATTTTTGCTCTCATGTTCTACTTGGCCATTGCTCTTTCTTCTTTAAGGGCTATACCCTTATTTGTTCATCTCATTTTGTCTGAGAATCAACTTATCCTTGTAACTTGCTCTTTTAATGCAACAGGTTTAAAATTCACTCCCAGGGGTCAATGCTTTGTACCTGAAGGTCGTGACTTACGTTTAGAATTTCATCACTTATTGTTTCTGCATAAGCTTTCTATGTCATTGGTGCTTCATCCCAATCCTTTGTTTTCCTTTACTACTGCTCAGGGGCAATTACTGATTTTGTCCCTCTCTTCACAGGCATACATTTGCAGCACAGTCCCAGAAATGAATGAGAGAGGCATTAGAATGGATTTTCTATTTCCTGCACTTACAGGTGGTTTTAAGCTTTCTTGTACCTCAATAATATTAAGAGTATTTCTTTAATTTACTTAATGGTTGATTTTATGGGATGTCTTTGTATTTGGGAAGGGAGGGTTGGATGGATTATGTGTCTTATTTTAAAACAGGCAATATCCGTTATTCTTCAAACCCAAACTTTCTCCCAAATCATAATATTTAGATTCGAAAAACTGAATGCAAGAGGAAAGGGAGTGGGTGTAATCATAACAACCATGAAAGTGTTTGTCAGGTTTGAAGGGAGTGGACATGGGTGGGTAGTAGAGGATTGCAGAGGATAGGATACAAATATTTCTCATTTTTAGGGTTTGAGATAACCTGAGATTCAAATTCAGGTTTAAATCACAATGCAAGAGTTAATAAAATAATGAATTAGCACTGAGATAAAATAGATAAAGGCACATGAATCCGTTGGTTACTAATTTATATACCTGGAAAATTCTGTGCTGAGAACCACAAGTAGCTCGTTTAAGAGCAGCCTTTCATTTGCCAGTTTTAGAGGCAAACTTGGAATTCTTTCAATAAATATTCTGGAACTTTCTGGTTTTTGCTGTTGCTATTGCTGTTTTCTGATGTTCTTTCTTCTCTATTCACCAGGCGCTCCTCTTTTTTATCTCTCTGCCTGTATTAGTAATACTCACTTATACTCTTACTTTCAAACTCACCAGTAGACAAGTGACCATGAGGTATACCATTTGGTCTTTAAGTAAAATATCGGATGGCAAGTAAAGATGAATAAAATCACAATTGACTTAATGTTTGGGGGAGATTCTAAACATATTGAAGGCATGTTATGAAATGTTTCCATGAGACATCCTTTTAACTTTAAATATTATATAATTGAAATGTGGGCTACATGCTAAGTTATTTCACTAATTCTGAGGAGTGAAGAGAAGGTCAGAAATGAAAATGGACCAGGTGGTAAATTTGAGCAGCATAGCCAAATGGCTGAGGTTAAGAGTCACAGCGATGATGCTGGAATGTAGAAAGTAATGGGCTAAAACGCACTGGGGAGCTGGAATATTCTGGGTTATCTCTCAAACCAGGGGTTTCAGAAAAATCAGCAACAATTTTCATAATTGAGTGGCTGGGTAAATGACTCCTTAAACAAGAGCCAGATGGAGGGACTGTTCAGTAAATAGCTGATTCAAAGGTGAGACAAGTTAGCACGGAATAGCCAGGCCAGTATGAATAAAGTACAGTGTGGACAATGACAAAGAGAGCTGAGATGTAAGGCATCGAGAAATGAACTGTCCTCAAATTTCGAGCATCAGTCAAATTTGCTCTGTTGTGGGCACACACAGTGACTTCTGTAATGAGCTGAAGGGAAAGCAGAGCATCTTAGCAGAAAATGTTGTTTTCTTGGAAGATGTTGAGGCAGAAACTGACAGACATGACTAGTTCAATCCAACCCTATGTGCGGGTTGATAAAACTACAGGTAAAAATATCCCGATGGAGGTAAAGTTGGTTTCTCATGTCTAACTTCAGCACTGAGTATGTATTGGCTTTCTTTAATCCTTTGGATGATTCCTTAAAAGTTATTATTAATCTATGTTCACTCTTTTTTTAATTATTTTTTATTTATTACTCCAACTTTGAAATTTTCCCTTAAATTTGAACTTCTAGACAGTTGCTTCCCACATTAATCAGTTAATTAATTACCAATCAGGAAAATGTTGCTATGAAGTTATATTGACCACATGAATGAATATTGGTGTGCTTTGCTCTTCATAGTTTTGTAACTAAGGCTTTGCATTTGCGCTAACAACCATCTTTTATACATGCTTTGTTATCTGGCTGACATTTTCAGAGACTGATATAGATGGTGAATTCTCTTGTATTAATTCTATTTGCTAATAACTACATAATACCTAGTTAAATTTCAATTTTTAGATATTGATTGTATATTAGTTTTAGTGTAAGTACATGACAAACAGTAATGTATTTATTATGATGATCATATATTTTATTTAGTGTATGAAACAGAAAATATAAATAGAAGTAGAATTTTGTCCACTACATCCCAACCACATTTTCTCCGAATTCCTACCTTCTTTTGCACATTTCCTACTACAACTATGTCACACAGTGAAAAAAGAGAGCTCACGTGCTGAACCAGTAAGATCATATTAGCTTAACATCATGTGCCTGCTAACACAAATGTTTTAAGCTGTTTCATTATATTTCAGATTAGTGGTATAATTTTTAAAACCTAACTCTAGGCTATATTTAAAAGATACACTTAATTAAAAAGTATAGGAGTTCTATATTAAGAGAATATATGCACACATAAGTATCATAAGTATGTATATGCTGCTTTGTGGTAAGAACTTATGACAATAGACATGGCCTCAAACTCTGTTAATGAACCATGTATGTTTAATGAAACTACTATTGAATTTCTGATCTCCATACCTCCACCTCTGTACTTTTGGGATAAAAGGCATGTAGTAACATGCTTCTCTCTCTCTCTCTCTCTCTCTCTCTCTCTCTCTCTCTCTTTCTCTCTCTCTTTCTCTCTCTCTTTCTGGGTGTGGATGTATGTGTAGGTCTGTCTTTGTCTCAAACTCTCCATATACTCTAAGGTAGATATGAGTGGATGAAATTGAACTAGTGTAAATATATATCTAGTTTTATTAAATAGGATAAAATGGTATCCAATGTAATAAATAAAAAAACAGTCTCTTAAGAAATACATTAGTCATAAATTTGTCACAATATACTGATTTAAAATCTAAAAAGCAAGAAATGTGATTGTTGCTAAGAACTGTACTGACAGTGTTTGAATGTTTTGTTAAAGGTATTGTAGAGTGAGAACGACACTCAGGTACTGATGGAAATGTTGCAAGCCCCTAGAAAGTCAATTGGGTAGAAGATATTAAAACTGAACTTTCCAAAAACACTTTGACCCAGCTATCTCATTACTGGAAATCTTTTCCAATGACAGGAAAGCATCAGTATGAGAGATTAGATGACCTATATGTTTATGCAGTACTGTGAATAATATCAAAAAGAAATTAAATTAGTGACCTAATATGGAGTTATTTGGATTTTCTTACAAAAACCGTGTGCATGTCAGTTGAAATAGAATTACAGGAACTATTAGCTAAGAGAAAAATCTAAAGATAGACAAATATATATCCTATGACCTTTAGTTTATCTTTCATACCAGTAAAAAGATACATTTATGTAAGGTCTAATAAATAAATAAATAAGTTCAAAATAAATTTATTAACAAAGATTCTATTTACTATTTCCAGTAGGATGAACAAAACATTAAAGAGGATAGGAAGCATAAAAGAAGAAAAAAAGGAAAATGCTTATCAGAGTCATCTATTGAAATATGGTTAAATAATTAAGATGATTGGCTAATTTTGAAAGCAGAAAGAATTTTAGATTCTTTATACACACACACACACACACACACACACACACACACACACACACACACATATATATATATATACACAAGATTTTTGTTTATCTATAACAAAAGTAGGCACCCTAAAAATTATGACAAGTAGAAATCTACTTGTCAGCTCTTTGCTTTTCTCTGTTCTTTTCTCATGACTCTGTGTGAAAATAAATTACTACTCCACATCAAATATATTTTTGATGTATTTCACACTGATTACTGAGGGAAACTGCAGAGCCAGTAGTCACAGGAATGAGCCTGAGAAGCTGTCATTTCAAGGTATTTACACTTGCCTACTGTCTTAGTCAGGGTTTCTATTCCTACACAAACATCATGACCAAGAAGCAAGTTGGGGAGGAAAGGGTTTATTCAGCTTACATTTCCCCGTTGCTGTTCATCACCAAAGGAAGTCATGACTGCAACTCAAGCAGGTCAGGAAGCAGGAGCTGATGCAGAGGCCATAGAGGGATGTTACTTTCTGGCTTGCTTCCCTGGCTTGCTCACCTTGCTTTCTTATAGAACCCAAGACTACCAGCTCAGGGATGGTACTACCCAAAAGGGGTCCTTCCCCCTTAATCACTAATTGAGAAAATGCCTTACAGCTGGATCTCACAGAGGCACTTTCTCAAGGGAGGTTCCTTTCTTTGTGATAACTCCAGCTTCTGTCAAGTTGACACACAAAACCACCCAGTACACCTACATTATTAATAGTAAATATTATCTCTATTTTATATCCCCCTATTGTAGGCTTAGATTTTACAAAATATAATTTGATGAGGGTTCTTAAATGCTTTAACTTCCCTTCTATTTCACCACCAACCAAAGTCAGTGGAGAGGAAAGGTTAATAGAGCAATGTGGGATGTGAATCTGTTTAGAAGTTGTTCTTTAGGGCAATTCCAATTTTCATTGTCAGGACATCAGCAGTTCAGTTCTCATGAATCACCAGTGGTATTTCAATTCACTTGCAAACACCATTCACAAATCACCAATGGCAGTGTGTTGGAGAAGAAACCTTGAAGCTTTGCCAATCAGCTGGAATCTGCTGAAGTCCTAAGAAGCTGCCAGAACACCAGTGTAGTGAGCCATATTGGATTTGGGCCTGGCCGCTTTGTAACTGCATGGCCACAGTTAAGAAGTCATGGGATTGTTGGACAGAGGCCTCTCCCATGTATTTACGGCACAGGAAGAAAAGACCAAGTAGTAAACACCCGATATCTCCACTGCATGACCTCTGCTGAGCCCGGCTGATACACGTGGAACCAACACACCTGGACCACACCTGGGTGGTGGTCAATTTACTTCTGCCTTTTGCTTCCTCAGCCTTTATCCTTGAGATTCAGGCTGGTCTTCTCGGATTTCTCCCTAATTAATTCAGGTCTCATAGTCGGTCTTTTGTTACCGAAGTCAGGAGCCAGGTAGTCACCAGTCAGGGTTTCCCACTGTGCTTCCCAGATATTTTCTACCTGGAGAACTTGGGTATATAAGTGGTGAATAAAGCTACAGGAGTCTCTTCTTCCGCTCTTCCTCTCTTCTGCTCTTCCTCTCTTCTGCTCTTCCTCTCTCTCTCTCTCTCTCTCTCTCTCTCTTTCTCCCTCTCCCTCTCCCTCTCCCTCTCCCTCTCCCTCTGCCTCTCTCTCTCTCTCCCTCTCCCTCTCCCTCTCCCTCTGCCTCTGCCTCTCCCTCTCCCTCTCCCTCTCCCCTCTCCCTCTCCCTCTCCCCTCTCCCTCTCCCTCTCCCTCTCCCTCTCCCTCTCCCTCTCTCTCTTCCTCTCCTGGCTTGACAGGATAACCTGTGTGTGTGTGTGGTGTGTGTTTCTTTCATCCCGCAGGCTTCCGCCCGATTCTCAGTACCGTGTCTGTGCTGGCGCGGACACACCAGCAGAAGTTCTTTGGTACATTTCTCTCTACAAAGTCACAACAAATGATGTTACAATATTGTCATCAAAAAGCAGCATCAGCAAAGGCCAACAATGACCAGCAAAGAGTGGCCAGGTGAACAAATGCCACAGCATTGTCCACTGTCCGCTGGGTTTGTATTTATATCCTTTTCAAACATCATATGGTAGTTTTTCAGGAAGCTTCCAGAAAATACCACATATCTGTTCTCATTTAAACGTCCTTTCATGAGACATCAGAAAAACATCACATGGCATAACTGAGTCTGCAAGGAAACCCAAAATTTCCACTTGACCTATCTCTTGGATTGTTCACGAGAGGAAGAGATGGGAGTCTTAAAAGATTATGGAGCCTGATACAGCCATCTCCAGAGAGGCTCTGCCAGAGCCCGGCAAGTACAGAGGCAGACATTGAACTGAGAATTAATTCCCCATTAGAGGAAGGACTGAAGGAGCTGAAGGAGTTTGCAACCCCATAAGAAGAACAACACTATCAACCAAACAGACCCCCCAGAGCTCCCAGGGACTAAACCACCAACCCAAGAGTACAAAGGGATGAACTCATGGCTCCAGCAGCATATGTAGCAGAGGATGGCCATGTTGGGCACCAGTGGGAGGAGAGGTCCTTAGTCCTGTCAAGGCTCAATGCCATAATGTGGGGGAATATCAGGGCAGGGAGGGAGTGGTGGGTGGGGGGTGGGGGACCCTCATAGAAGCAGGGGAGATAGTGTGTTTCTGGTGGGGAAACCTGGAAAGGGGATGACATTTGAAGTGAAAATAAAAAAAAAAAATCCATTAAAAAAAACAAGTAAAAAAAAAAAAAAGATTCTCAAGTGTTTGTTTCCAGAGAGACCTCATGATCACATAAGACACATTTACTTTCTGTGTCCATCCAGTGCTGTGGATAGAAGATTATATAAATTTTTACTAATAATGTCAAACATTTGGGAAACCGCAACACCTGCAATTTCCTAAACGCTGTGAAATCCCACTTTTGCACATTAATATTTTTCTGTTACCTTTCCTCTTTTAGTATTTGTTGGTTTGGTAGAGGGAATCTTTGCCTTTATGTCTCCCTCCAGGGCATTTCCCCCACCAAAATGCTCTAGTATTTAGGTGACTGATATTCCAATAACTCCATCATATACCTCTGCTTTTAAAGAAGCTTGTGGTATAGGCAGAGACCCATGACAGACATATGCACTTCCAACTACTAAAACTTTAAAATTATCTAATGCAAAAGCTGAATTACTTCTAAACATAATATTCAGACTAAAAATAATCTGAATAATCACACTCTTGGGAGAGCATATATAGTATGAATTGAATCAGTAAGGAATTAATTTAGGCTACTATAACAGTTATTAAGTTTCTGAAATATGCAATTGGAAGACAAAGGAAAAGTGATAGCATTTGCAAGCATGGCTCCTAAGAAGACGTTTCTCCCACAGTACAAATGAAGATAAGCGTCAAAGAAATTTACAGGATTGCACCACTTTTTAAAGTGGTAGGACATTGAGTTTTAACGAAGATATTCATTCACAAGAACAATCTTTTTTTTTAATTAATTTGAGTATTTCTTATTTACATTTCAAATGTTATTCCCTTTCCCGGTTTCCAGGCCAACATCCCCCTAGCCCCTCCCCCTCCCCTTCTATATGGATGTTCCCCTCCCCATCCTCCCCCCATTACTGCCCTCCCCCAACAATCACCTTCACTGGGCGTTCAGGCTTAGCAGGACCAAGGGCTTCCCCTTCCACTGGTGCCCTTACTAGGCTATTCATTGCTACCTATGAAGTTAGAGTCCAGGGTCAGTCCATGTATAGTCTTTGGGTAGTGGCTTAGTCCCTGGAAGCTCTGGTTGGTTGGCATTGTTATTTGATATAATGGATAATCCAGGGATCTGATTGCTGAGTTAGAAAAACAGATCTGCTCAATGGGAGAATTGCTTAAGTGGAGTAATATTTAATATTTTCCAGATTATATCCATAGTGATGACACTGCTGTTAGTATCCTTTTTATTTCTCTCACACTCTTTTGAGATTTATATTAAATTTATGGAGAAGGAGGACACTGGGCTTGAATCAGGTTAATTTCTCATTTGGTATCTCTACCAGTGAGGCATAGAGATTAGACTGGAACACTAACTCTCATCTTTAATGATGACCATAAGCCAGATATGAGAAGCCCTGGCCTGGAAACCTGCATTCCGAGTGCCACAAATACAGTATGACAAAGAGGCAACAGATTAACGAAGCTTTTATAGCAACTGAACAAAAGAAATACACAAATTAAGACATTGTCCAAATATGTTGATTGGAACAACAGATAAGCAGGTGTTTGGAAAATCAAAGTCTCTGCTATTAAGTCTCAGATGTTATCAAATTAGTTATCAAGTTAATCATCTTTCTGAAATCTTTAATCCTCATGTGACTTTTTTTTTCTGGTGAACTTCAATTCCCACCATGTTACCAATGTATTTATAAAAATACCAAGCAAACATGGAACTTGTTTCATTATGGGAGTCCTTATCTAATAATAATAATATTTATAATTTAATATATTTGTATTAAAAATTTTTGTAAATTATATACAATGTACTATATAACTTTATACAGTATATAACATATTGTATAGTAATAATATTATAAATTAGGAATTTAAAACTTATACACTTAATAATATTTATAATTGATATGATGAGATTCAGGCCAACTCTGTCCCAGAAATTTCTTCAAGAACAGGGTTCACTAGTCCAAGGAGAGTTTTAAATGCTTTCACTATGCAGAGGGTTGGGGGCAGTGTTCTTGGGTATTAAGGGAATATGTTAGAGAAGTTTAGTAAATTGATAAACCACATATTTTGAAATGGAAAACAAATCTTATTTATATTTAAAGTTTTCATTTTGACTATAGAGTCCGTAATGCAATACAAATGTTATTTTGCATTTATTTAAATGATAACTTTCTGTTTTCCCTAAATTTCTACCTCCCATCCTGTCCTTGAATGAATTTCTGGGACAGAGTTGGTATGAATCTCATTATACTAATTATAAATATTATTAAGTGTATAAGTTTTAAATTCTTAAACTATAATATTATTAATATATGATATATTGTACACCATATATAATTATGAAGTATATATAAATATTAATATAAATATATACTAAATTATAAATATTATTATATAAGGACTCTTTCAATGAAGCAAGTTCCATGTTTAGATTCATAAAATAATAAATTTTTACTTGAATAATTTTCATTGAATGAAATATATTAAATGACTTGGAAATTCTCTGAGCATTTTTCAAGATAGTTGATATGGTGACTGATACTATAAGTATATCCCATTTAAGTGTGGAAATGGAAAATACAGGGTTAAAGCTAAAAATTTCAAAATCTTCCCACCTCATTCTTTATAAAATAGCTTTTATTTCCCTGTATGCACAAATCCATACAGTTGAGGTATCAAACTGTATTCTTTATATTTACTACCCAAATGGGCCTAGTTCATTTACTGGCATCAAATACTTGGGAGGATAGGAGCCAGTATTCTGAGAGAGTAGGAACCTGATCTCATACACAAGTTACCAAATACAGATGCCTTAATCTAGTGGTTCTCAACTTCCCTAACGTTGATTCAGGAAGACGTATTTTGGATTTTGAATTATCTTACTTTGTATGTTATTTTGACTAAAACAGCCTAAGGAAGAAAGAATTGTTTTATTTTGGCTCACAATTTTACGGTAAAGTCTAACATGTTGTGTTGTCATGATAATATATGCCAAGGATGAGCTTTGGTTTGGAGAGGGGTTTCTGGGGGAAGGGGTGTTTAAGAGAGGGAAAAAAGCCACAAAACCAAAGCCAATTGTGGGGTACAAGATAACATCCTGTGTCATGCTCCAGAGAGCATTCTCTGGCAGGAAAACCAAGACTCAGTCCTTTATTTACATATCAATTCAGTCATTTACTCCAGGTTATCTTTTTTTTTTTTTTGGTTCTTTTTTTCAGAGCTGGGGACCGAACCCAGGGCCTTGCGCTTCCTAGGTAAGCGCTCTACCACTGACCTAAATCCCCAGCCCCCAGGTTAGGGATTTGTTTTGATTGTCCCCTCAATCAGCATTCCATGATGCCAGCCCCCTGATTCTTAGAAAAAGATAGCAAGTACATTCTCTCTTTTTTTTTTTTGTTCTTCCTTTTCTTAACATTGCAAAGAAATACAGAGATCTGCTTGCCTTATGTAAACAAAGACAATAAGCTAGTTGGGTGGGATCTTGCTCTGAGATTGACATTCCTGGACCTAATCCAGGATGACATTGATCTCAGGAATCTGCCTGCTTGAAGTCACCACTCCTTCAATCTGTTTATCTCCACCCCTATTATCTTTCTAACAAGTTTGTTTATAGTACAGCTGCCTCTGTTCTTTTAGATCTGAGAAAGCTTCTTATACAATTCATATTGCATCCATATATTTTACATATTAAGATATTATATATTCTTGAACCCATGTTTTCAGAGTTTTCTCCCAAAGCCTTAAGGGCTGTCCTGAAGGTTTTAGCATTTAACATTTTGCTGAGATATTAGCCACACTCTCCCCTGCCTGATTCAAGGTGTCTCTGATTATCACAGATTCAGAAACCTTGGTAGAGAGGACATTCCTCAAAGGAGGGACATGAAAATATGTACATTATTATACAGACAAGCATTACACCTACACCTGCTGCCTCTGTTCCAGGGGCAGAAATCATCCCTTGCATGGCCATGAAAGAACTCAGAAAATATGCACACAGGCTGGAGAGATGGCTCAGCGGTTAGAGCACTGAGTGCTCTTCCAGAGGTTCAATTCCCAGCAACTACATGGTGGCTCACAACCATCTGTAATGAGATCTGGTGCCCTCTTCTGGCCTGCAGTCACATATGCAGGCAGAATGCTGTACATAACATAAATAAATAAATCTTTAAAAAAAAAAGAAAGAAAATATGCACATGAGAAAGCTGACCATTTTGTATCAGTAGTCAGGATAGCAAGAAAGAAGAATGCCAGTACTTAGTTTGTTTTGTCTTTTTTAGTTAATCTATTATATCCATGGAGCTATATCCCTCTCTCTAGATTAACTCACCAATCTAGAAACTTCTTTGCAGAAATGCCCAGAGATTTGTCTGTCAGATGATTGTAGATCCTCTCAAGTTGACAAACAAGAGCAAACAGTGTAGTGGACAACTTTTGATCTTTTCCTGCTTAACAAAGAAACATGAATCAGAGGATAGTCATAGGTGCAGGTTTAATTTTTCTACTATTTTAATAGAAAGCAGGGAGAAGAAGGAAAAGGTACAGGATGTCCTTAACATTTTTGTTACTGTAAATGTAAAATTATTGCTAAACAATCATGAATAGACTCTGTCAACGGAGAAGAGAGAGTTTTCAGTGATGTAAAGGAGAAATTCACAGGCGAATAGATTTTTTTTTGAAAACCATAACCATGGTTTTTGTGCCATTCTTTACTAGATTTTGAAAATTGCAACAAATGCACATTGTTCTTAACTCATCTTTCTTGTGTGAGTCATAATTATTTGATTGATCTACGCGGGGAGTCTTAAGGTTTCAAGTTTCAGAGGGTTTCCTCAGAACTTAAAGCTCGAATTAGTGTCTAAAGAACAACAAATGAGAGGAGTGGCATGAAGTGACACTGGCAGAGAGCAGCAAGCCTGACTTCCCCAAGCTCATGAGGGACTTAGAAGCTAATCAAGGGAGCCAGACAAGAGTAAACACTAAAACCATATGGTGTAGGTCAGCCTAGAAAGTTAAAGAGAAGAGAGCTTTCTGTTCTCTGCAGAATCAAAGTCTTTTACAGTTTTCCGTCTTCATTGCCCAAGAACTGTAATATCAGGCCGTAGCGTCTATTGTGAGGAAAATATTTCTTTTCTGGAATAAACACCATTACATAAGCACCAGGATGACATGTTACTACATCTATGTCTACTACATGGATGATGCATGTTTCTTACATCTTTCTTGAGATACTTGTCTAAATCAGAGCCTAGTGCAGTGGAAGTGGTCATGATACAATTGGGGCTGAGCTATGTAATCTTCCAAAGCATCATGCCCTAGCTATATCAGTCTTCACAAAAATGTACACACACACACACACACACACACACACACACACACACAGACACACACACACACTGTACTCTACTCACTTGGTTGAAAGGCCTGGATTCTAAGTCTCAATGAGATTTTTGAAGAGAGGGTTTCTTCCCAATGGGCCCTTTTAATGGGAGCTAGGTAAGCAGAGAAATCCATTCATGGGTTCAGATCAACCATTGTTTTCCATAAGGACTGATACATATATTTAGTTCGAGTTACATAACAAGGTGACTAGAATATTCTGTAGGAGGCTTGCCTCAGTTGTGTTGACAAATTCACATCTATGGAAAAGAATATTTCTGAATTAAAAGGGATTTCTATAAACCTTTTTTATTTTATAGTCATTTTCTCTAGGCAGACTAATTCAGGTTAACCTCTTGAGTATGTGGAGAGAAACTCATGAAGTGTATCACCTCTGTTGGAAAGGTGAGATGAATTGAAAGGTACTTGTTAGTTTTTAATTAGTGTCAAGCACAGTGTTGAGTATAGCAAGTATAGGATAAATGGGTCACAGCAACCCTTAGGCTCAGCTGGAGAAGGTGTTCTTTCTCCACTAATCAATGTAGGAAATGCCAGCACATTCTATCTTTGATAATCATTACTTCACCCTATTTCTATTCTCTTCTTTTTCTTAAAAGTTGATTTTTATCAGGTTAGGATTCATAAAAGAGGAATGGATATGAGAAACTCCTTGAGAGTTTCAATGAGTGCTCTCTCTAGGCAAATGAGAAAGCAAAGAAGTTTGTGGGAGAAATTCTTTGAAATGCTTGAATTTATCAAGGAGTATGATAGATTTGGATAATTTTAAGCAGTTCAAAAGAACTGGATTAGAGGATTTAAGAATGAACACTGGAAGTTGGTAACCCAAAATAACATAAGAGTAGATTATTATTTTAATAAGACGTTGTTGAAATCATCTTTTATAGGAAATTAAATGTAATTAAATAGTTTTAAATGCTATATAGTCCTCATCCATTCTGTGCCACTGTAATTATCCAGCAGAGAGCATGTACTTTATAATTAATTATGTTTTATTTCCGTCTGCCCAAGGATAAGAAATACACAATTTATAACCAATTTCTTCTTCTGCACCATTTCTTAGCAGACGGGGAAGGGAAGAGTGGGTAGGCAGTGCAAGCAAACAAGAATATACTCTCTGATAATGAGTGTAACCCCTGACAGTGGCATTTATACATCACTAAGAATGGAGCCTCAAAGCCTTCAAGGTCCCATCCCTTAGCATCTTCATATCTGAACTCAAGTATCTGACAAATGAATTTGAAACACACATTTAAGTCCTCCCAGAGATGGTGCTTTAGGAACACATTTGTAGATTATTATTTCATGCTTCTCCCATTAAAAAGTGGATTCTAATTGACCTCACTTTGGTGTGGACTCTGTTTGGTGACTCATTGCTAAGGATCAAAAAGTGCTAGGAATACATGGTAAGCAATGATCGTAATGAATATATATATGTATATATATGTATATATATAATGATTTTAGATAGGTATGTATGTGGAATAATGAATCCTTCTTTACTGTCTCATTAACATTTACTCCAGTCAAATTAGATGGCATACTGTAAGACTACTTGGGCATCTATCAGAGAGGCCTACTAGCAGGAGTAAGCTTTCTTCGGGACACTCATAAGTGTAAAGTGCTAGTGGATCATCAAAAGTGAATTAAGCCTGAAGCTATGTGTGGCCCTAACCAACATCATGACCAACCATGATCTACTGAGACACCTTGAACAAATGATGAATTACTTGTGTGTTCCCAAGGTTCAAAAGCTATAAATGTTTGCGATTGGATGTGACTAAGCTTAGGGAAGTTTCCTGTGTATAATTGCTAAATAAGGGAACAGCTTTTTTATAACATCCATCTCTAAGGGTCACTGAGGAATCTCAGAGAGTATGATGACAGTGACAGTGAACATGGAGGAGGATCCTCATCTAGTGTCTCTGGGTTATACTTGTTTCCAGCTACAGTTATGCCAAGAAACTTACGTCGTGTATCTCTAGACTGAAGGCTGTTAATGAAGGAAAAGTTTACTGTTGCTCTTAATACTTTCATGTAATGTCCAACTATGAAATTAAGGTCATTGGTACTTTGTAGCTGTAATATTGCTACTAGTACAAATAGTTATGTAGATAACTGTGTTTTTCAATGGTCTTAGATGACCCCTGTGAAGGGCTTATTGGATCCTAAAGGGTTGCCATACATAGGATGATAATCACAGCTCTACAGGAAAAGTAAGCATAGAGAAGCTGCCTTAAAAATATTCTAGTCCTAATATATTTCATGAAAAATGGAACTAAAAAGAAAAAGTGAAATAAATAGAAGAATGCTGGTTTCATCTCAAATAGCTTTTGATCATAACACACTAGCTTGCTTCATAAATACCAAATGTAAGGCCAGCATGTTGTCACTTGATTACTTTTTGTAACAAGGAACTCATTAAAAATCTAAACAATTTGATTCTCTATTAATAAGTCTTTTATTATATTTTGAGGGTGACAGAATAATTCTACATGAAATTTTCCTTATCTGTTTCCTTGTCTCTTACATTAAACCAAAACTGACTACCCTTTCTTTCTATGTCAATCCCTTCTAAAACACATACTTCTTTTTAAGCACATTATGGTGGAAAATTGATGTGGATCAATCTAGATATAGGCCTGAATGACTGTAAAGAGAACATCCTTTAAAGCATGTTAAAATATTTGAATGAGTGGGTGAGTGTATCTATGTGATGTGCACATGTATCTGTCATACCAAGCACGTGGAAATCAGACAGTAACTTACTGATGTCTCTTCTCTGCTTTCACCATGTAGTTGATTCCTGGGTATTGGACTCAGTTGTAAGACTTGGCAATATGTGCCTTCCCCCACTGAATGATATTGCTGGCTGCAAGATTATGATTTTTAGAAAAAGATATTTTCATAATCTTCCTAGATATAAGGAATAAAACCAGCAGCTATTCTATATTGAGCAATGGCTATGTGGCAAATGCTCCTTCTAAATCTTCAAAGTGACATAATTGGCTCCATTTTCACTCATATGGATTAAAGGAATAGGTAGGGTAAAACAGAGACAAGTAACTTGTGAATGATGGGGAAAGCTTCATTCACAAGTCTCTGATCTATTTCTATAAAATTGGGTATTAATAAGATAATTATGATCACTTACTTAGTGTCACACCTACTGCTTAGACTTCTATACATTAGATAATAACACAGTGGTATTATAGCCATTATGGGACTTGTCCTTTAATAAAATATTCCAATTTATGTTTTGGCCGATTTTAATTTTTTCTTCCATAGTTGTTCTGTAATAGGTGTGATTAATGATTGTTCATAATTGTTTTACCAAAATTAACTTTACATGGATTAATTTTGAAAATCTGACAGCTTCAAAGCTTTTGGAATTTGTTTTAAATGTCTCAAATATTTATTTTAAAACCATAGATTGATTAATTAAGCATATATAGAATATTTTTGAGAATTACAATCATTTTAAACTGAAATTATCTGATAAAGTATTATAATTGGTACAATGTATTATCATAGCACTTGAGAGGCCTTGGACAGAGATTTTAGTAAAATAAGTTGAGAGAATTCCTTAATAAGAATTCAAAGCCAAGGCAAAGTGAACTACTAACTAAATGCATAATATACAGAAATAGCTCCTCTGTGTCTTCCTAGGAATCAGGAGAGTATGTGGTCCTCACAGAGAAAGGGTCCAAATAAGAGACAAAGATACTAGATGCATATTGATTGCCAGTGTCTGTACTTTTAAAGTAACCACATTTTTAAAGTCTGGATAACTGCTACTTGTCCAGCCAGCCATTTTATGCTGTTAATACTGTTAACAGGAAACTTTCTCAGGTACCCCACTAGGGAACTTTCTCATGCCTGAGATTGCTGCATATTCTGTTATGTTCTATAATTTGGTGCTCTTGGAAACCAATCACAATAAAGGTCACTTAGATCTGCTTTGTATATAGGCAGCCACAATAGCTTGGACCCAAACCAGCCACCTAGCAGCATTTCCTGAACCTGTGTGATAAGCTGCTGCTCCTTACACAGACCCCCAACATAATAGAGACATCTGCACCAATGTAAGAAGCCATTTGGGATAAAACTTCCATTTTGGGTGGGGTTGAATAAAGTTCAAGTTCCCAAGACCTCCCTGAAAAACTGACATCCTGCTTGGCACAAGGAGATGTGTACATGGGGAACTGATATCCTGCTTGGCAAGTTGAGATATAAGCGCTAGGCAAACCACAGTTGAATAACCCAACCAATGAGAGGAGGAGAAATGTACCACAAAGACATGTTCCTAAGGAAATCCCTATCCCTAGATCCTGTTGGTGGAATAACTTGGCATAGACCTTTCTAGATATCAGGCTTAAATGCTCTATAGGATTTTGGGGGAGGAACTGCCATTTAGCTTCTGAGTCTACACTTATTCTCTGGGTGATCAGTTTTGTGATTGGCAGTCAATAAGCCTGTCTTGATTGACTAAGATCTGTATCCGAAGGATTTATGCAGCCATTCCCAGACTTCCACACATAACAATCAGAATGATGAACTTGGGAGCAATAGGGATACTAAAATAAGTTAAATATGAATATAAATACATAACTTTACATTATAAATGTAATGTAAATATGACACCATAAAATACATGTTTACATGTTAATTTGTAGAAAACCTTAATTACATGAGTTAAGTTTTTAGGAAAAATTTAAAAGCTTAGTCTTTCTTTAATTGAAAACAAGTTAGCATTGCTTCCCAAAACCTAGAGTAACAATCGAAAGTTTTTATAAGATGTGTTGTAATATTTATATAGAAACTTCTTGATGTGTTTCAAATTCTAATGCTTACCTCATTTCTTAGTTTTACCGGGTCCTATATTTCTTATTAAAATTTTCACAATTAATTAATATAATTTTAGGCAATATTTTTATTAGTTCTTTGAAAAATTTGTATTCATATATATATATATATGTATGTATATATGTGTATATCAATGTATATACCAAAACACACACACACACACACACACACACACACACACACACACACAGAAAGAGTTCATTTTGAACATACCCCCTACTGCTGTCTCCTTCCAGCTTCCACTGGGATAGCCCAACACATCTCCCTATATATTCAAATTAATAACTCACTGAGAAAATTACTGCTGCACATTTATAAATGGATGTAGTGGGCCATACACTGAGGCATAGACTGCATACCAGTGGATACCTACTTAATGACAAGAAACTTTCCCTCAGTACCTGCTTTCAGCTAATAACTTCTCAGCTAAGAGAAAGACTTCAACCTTTACTCTCCAAGGATTATTTTTTAATAAAGCAAAATCTTCAAAGTTCCACTTGATAATTGATGTAGTTTAATGATGTAATATCCTATACCTTCAGTTAATTTTTGATAAAACTGATATTTAAAAAGTAGAATAGTCAGTCAATATTATTGCGACATATTTTTTAAGTATGTACTTGACTTTTCCTTTATATTCTATTATAACTTATTGGTTAATGAAGGAAACGTTTGAGCTGGTGCTGTGTCACTCATCTGTAATGTCAGCAATCTTCAAAAGGCAGAAGGATGAAGAATTCAAATCATTCTTTGTTATGTGAGTTTATAATGAGTTTGAGGCCAGTTTGAGCTACCAAGATCCTATCTAAAAAAATACATAAAAATAAAACAAAGATTTTGCCAAATAAATAAATATGCTCTACTTATTCACAGGGTACAGAGGGAGGAAGTGGAATAGACAGACTTTTTTCTTTAATCCTAGTCATCAAGGAAGAAGAAAATAAATATATTAACAGTAATTTCCAAAAAAATCCTACTAATTCCTAAAGTGTGTGTGTTTGTGTGTGTGTGTGTGTGTGTGTGTGTGTGTGTGTGTGTGTGCTATTTTCTTTACAATAGTCCTGTGAAGTTAGTAGCAGATTCTAAACCCATTTTGCACTTCATACTTCAAGGACTACAGCAAATTTTCTGAGTCGCATAAATACTAAGTATTAGAATTAGCCATGAAACATGTCCGTGACTACAGTAGTGGTGCTCCCGTGTGTTCACACATTTTATGTAGCTGCATCTTAGTGGTATTTAATGAATTAAGTTTGTACATGAGGACAAACAGATTGCATATTAGAGAATAAAACGTGTGTCACGATAAAACTTGCCCTTTCTGGGCTCCCAGAAGTGAAGTGTTGGAGGGTGTCATATCTTAGCCAAATGAAAACTTCAGGATTGACCAAAGTATTATCGGTTGATCCTGTATACATTCCAAATGCAAAGATTAGTCATAAAATAAGGTGGTCTGAAGTATCTTTTATAAATAGAATTATCTTTGAGGGAAAATTGGTGGTTTTCTCAAAATCTAGTGATCTTTATTAAACCATGCCATAAATGCACCCGGAATGCCATTATAATGGCTATAAATTCAAAAATCACATTTTATTGCTTCCTTGGAAAATTAATGTGCTTAAATGTCAAAAAAGGCTAGCTCTGTAAATTGGTTACCTTTTTACAGAAAATGCCAGTCTGTACATACCCATTTTGTGTGAGGTTAAGAAAGAGACAAAGTTCTCTTTTTCGCCTTCCTCTTGTGTGTATGTGTGTTATCAGCTGTAAACTGTCAGAGGTTTTTAGTCAATTGTCTCCTATACAGAGATTTTGGAACTGAAAGAGATTTGAAATTCCTTAGGTTTCTTTGGCTAGTCCAATAAGAAGGGAATTGCCATTAGTTCTGCAATTCACTATGCCAATGTGTTCTAAAAAGTGAAGTCTTCATTCAGAGCTCTATTACACTGTGTCCGCTGCCTTCCTTTATGAGTTTTGGGTTGCTTATAATATCATCCTGGCACCATCTGTTTGTTCATTGTTCTGTGTTCTCCATGGCTTCTCACAGTGATCGAAGAATGTGCCTTGTAACTATTTTCATGTTTAGCTTTTGTTTGGCCTTGGCTGTTCTATAAGCTTAGATGAGGTGAGAAAACACAGGTCAGTAAGAACTTAAAATTAACTCATTTGCTCCCACTTTGAGCCTGCAAAGGTGGAAAAGTTTAAGAAAAATGCACACTAAGGCAACACAGAGGATACCAAATAGCAGCATTTCCACTTGTCACAGAAAGTGAGCATTCTCCCAAGACAATGCATGCTTCACAGACTCCTTCAAAAATAATTAGTGCTTTGTACCCAAGCGTCACAAAATGTTCATTCTGTAGTAAACTTCTTGTTTTCATTGACTTCCTGGCATCTCAGCACTTTTAATTATACAATCTTGGTATCATGTATTAAGATGAAAAACATAGTGAGAAATATTTTTTCTAGTGTCATGAAGATGTTTATTTCAAAATAAATTATACTGTTCTAAAAATGTTAGTGATAGTGCGGTTAGACTTAAGCTGCTATAGTATGAAGCACATAATTTTTCAAGTTATGTTCTTAAAGTAACAATGGTAATCTCTACTTTTGACTCGTGGCTATGTATTTAAAAATCACTCTTATTAAAAGAGGTAGACTCTATGGACCACATTCTTCACAGAATAAGAATAATAAGTATTCCCAACCTTTGTTCATTTTAGAGTGAAGACCAGTTTATGTAGTATAATTATTTTCAATGCCAAACTCATTCTATATAGAGAAAAGATAGTCAGTAATCTCACAGATTCAAATCACCATTAATAACATCAAGGAAAGATGAGTTGTGGAGCAGCTTGTGTTTGACAATTAATTGTGCAACCCTGACAAGGAAAACCTGTATGGATGTAAAAATAAATATCATGAAAACATATTTTAGTGCATCCAGTTATATAGCATACTCCAGATATCTGTAGGTCCAGAGCCCTGGAGGTATTGTCATTACTAAAAACTAGGACAATAATCTATGTCATAAACTAAAGTCTGTGTTTAGTCATAATTTGTATGCTCTGGAGAATAAATAGAGGTCATTTTCTCAGGCATTGCCTAATCCACTAATCACTCAAGCCAGGACAAATTTTAGAAATCACCATGCACTCCTATGAAAATCCAGACATGACCTAAAACTACATTAACATATATATTTAATAACTTTTCGTTATCATACAAAAAATAAAAAAGCACCCAATTAGAGATTGCCCCTTTGCCCTTCATTTCCCATCAATGCAAGCTTAGTGTTTTTACCCTGTTTGCTTCTCTTTAGGAAGGCAATCTATTCCTGGGAATTACCTTAACATCTTCCTAGCAAGGTCTTCATTCATAATCATTGGGTTGCCACTTACAATATCTTCTTGTTGCCATCAGTTTACTTCCCATACTTTGGTTTTGCTGTCTTTTCTATTGGCTCATGAGAGTTTTCTCACAGTGATGAAAAAGGAAGCATTGTGACTATTTACGTATGTGGATCTTGTTCTTTGCTCTGATGTTCCTGGCAAACACTAGAGTACATGGCAAGGTACTATGTAAGTTCAGTGTAGAGGATGAACATTGGAGTGTCTGTCTCAAAACCTTTTCTTGAAAATTTGATTGTTAATTGTGTGTATATGCATGTGTGTATGTCCATGTGAATGTATGAAGGCTGTTAGTTTGTGTAGGGGATGAGCGTACATGTATGTTTGTGTATGTGGGGGATGTGAGTTTATGTGTGTATGTGAGTGTGGAGGAGTGTGAGTTTACTATGTGTGTGAGCCTGTGTTTGTGTTTGAGTTGAATGAATGGACTGAGTTTGTTTGTGTGTGTGTGAGATGCTCAACTTCCCCTGGAGGTCAGAGGTGTCTTATTTCCCTAGAGATGAAGTTTCATGAGTTTTGGTTTCATCCTATGTAAGTGTTAAGATCCAAACTTGGATCCTCTGGAAAAGCAGTACAAGTTCTTAACCTCTAAGCCATTTTTAAGCCCCCAATTCAGCTAAGCATACAGACAAAGAATAGATGCTATGAAAATTATCAATTGATGCTTTTATTTATTATCCTCTTAGCCATCCTACCTTTAGAAGACTGGTAAGAGTATAATCGCTTAACATCTATACTTCATGTTCACAAATACTATTTTTATTGATTAAGTATATGATTTTACCTGGATGGAACAGAGTTTTGTGTGGATATGAGTTTATGGCCATATCATCATCATGAGAATGGATAGGGCAAGTATGTTTGTTGAGCTGTTATTGGAAAGGGTGATATCACTCAAGCTCTTGACCTAGCCATTGCTAATTGCTTAGTTGGCATTGATGTTTATAGACACTGTCCTTAGTTTCATGGCCACATATTTCCCAGTCCCCTAAAGCTAGAAGTTGTTTGCTTAGTTATAACTATTGGAGGTAAAAACAAACCTCTTGACTGACTACAAAGTTTTAATTTCTCTCCTCCATCTATCCTCTCATTTTTTCTTTTTCTTTATTTCAGATTCTACACAGAAAGGTGAGATGAAGATGTAAATAAAGCATCCATTTTGTGACCCAGAGGAGCAAGACCATGCTCTCTGGCTGTCAGAACAGAAAGATAAAATAGCCTTAGACATTGGCAGCCACAAAGTCAGTCTTAGAGGTCTGGACCTAAGCTTTCTTGGTATGCGACAAAAATATAACAGTAACCCTTTAATTACTAAAGCAACTGTGAGATACATTCATGCATACTTTGATCATGATGTTATTAGAACTGAGCAAAAATACAGACAGCGCAGTTGTTGTTTAATGAAGTATGAATCTTCCATAGAATTTTAGAAATATGAAAACAAAATTTTACACAGACAAGAACTCAAATGTCTTGGCACTCTTTTGGGAATTATTTCTGAGAAGGGTGAAAATAAATTGCATTCTATGGTTCAATGTCAAAGATGAGGATGTCTGCAGGGAGTGCCTCCTGGACAAGTTGCCTGTGATGGTAATGAATGATATAAATTAAGGATGTGAGGAGAGAATCAATATTTGGAAAGAAGAACAAAGACCATGAAGAAGAAAAACGTAATCAATAGAACAAGTGTAATTCATAATCACAGGAGCAAAGGTGAACATGGTGGAAAAGGCTACCCTTACCAGGATCTCCAAAGGGCTTTTGTACCTTGAGGTTTTAGGTGACAATTTTCATAGCAGAATGCTAAATCAGGAAATATTTAATTGAAGTCTTATGTAGGTTACAGACCAGAGTCTGTGGACACAGTGAAACTTGTCTGGGACAAAAGTATGCTGATATTACTAAGACATGACAAATGGAATGGAATTATGAACTAAAACAGATGATAAAATATCCCTTCCAATTTTGTGTGTTTGTGTGAATTTGTCACAGGCTGGTCATATGATAGAAATAGAAGGTTAAAGAATCTCACTACAGGTTCAAGACTTACATTACAAATCATTAAGCTTGCTTAACTATAGCAAGGCAATGGTTATTTCAAATAAAAATATACAGAAATAATCCATTATACAATTTGACATACACCTTGAAATGAAAACATAAAAGAAATCATATTTATTTTATAAAAATAAAAATACAAGACTTCCTTTCACCATTAAATTGATCAACCCAGGTGCATCAATATATTGGAATATTACTTGGCAATAACAATAAATGAATTACCAAGCCACAACAAAAGTCTTAGAGAAAGACTTACATGTGTATCTCTTACATTAAAAGACAGGTGTTAAGGAAGAAGGTATTCTTGGAAACTCCCACTATTTAGCATCCTCAATATGGTACAGCCAAAGAGCTTTAAAAATTTCAGTGATCACTAAGGCTTCAGGAACAAGACAAGGGGAGGGGCTGGAGTTCAGAGCATATTTACCACAGTGGCATTCCTTTGAATAACATGCTTGTGGATGTACTTGGTAGCCTATGATTTTTCTTAATTATTATGTAGACGTCTTAATATACATACATAATGTATTGTGATCATATTCACTCTACATTTCCCCTCTTTTCTTCTTCCAAATATCACCCATCTACTCTCTGTCTTTCTGCCTCTGTGTGTATGTGTGTTTGCATGCATATTTGTGTATGTGAAGGTCTTGAAATGTAACTGCAGCAGCCATATGTTTATCTATACTATAACTCCCCCATAATATCCAGAATAGCGTATTTCGGCATGCTCCCGTTCATCTTCTGCCTCTCAGGTAATTTCTGTTCCCTCTGCTGTGAGCAGCGTGTATAGAAAACACAAAGAGGGAAGCACGATGGAAATGTCAGTTCTTAATAACTAGCAATATATCAATATTGGCTCATCAATAGAAAAAATTTATAACGACATTAGCAGTATAGCAAGCACAGGGACCAAGTGGTAAATTTGTAATTCCTCTGTAATTTTTATGCAATCAAACTGACAAAATAATTTATTAAAGGGAATAAAAACCTCTCTCTTGCAAATTCTAAAGACTTGTTTTGCAATCAAGACTACTTTTGATTATTGCCTTCTTTGCAATAAACCACTTCCTTCTAATACCCTGATCACTTTATTTCCTCCTTAGAAGGGAACAGCATCTTCCCTCAGGCGTCTTTATCTTTGCAGGAGAGCAGTTATCATCAGGTCAATGGTTATTCTGTAGAGAGATCAGCTGGACTCTCTGTCTGGCATTGGCTCTCTCCTTCTGTTTTATGAATGCTTCAAGATTTTCAGAGCTATGATTGGGCCTCTCCCTGAAGAGCCTGCAGTTCTATTGTCAAAATCCCCCAAGCTTTTGTTACACTGTCATATGCAGTATAAGCTTCCAGATGTTACCATGACACCAGGTATCATTCAACTCCAAAGACCAGGGAAACAAACCCACAGGGAAGGGGACATTTTCTTCATAAAGTGCATCCTCTAACAGGTATCATGTGGACTATTTTATTGATCGCCACTGACAGTGGTCCTTTGCTGATAATTTTCAAGACTCTTAGATGATTTCAGTCTTCACTATTTGCTTCTAGGATAGCCAGAATCAATTGCTTTCTGTGTTAATAGACTAATGAGATATGTATGAGACACCCTGAAAATCTTATATAAAAATTCCTTCAAAGGGATCTTATTATCTTTTTTATTTTAAATGCTTTTGAAAAAATGTGCACCTGCACACGCATGTTTGTGTATGTTCGTCTTGTATGTATGGGAGACAACTTGTGTAAATTGGTTCCCTCCTACCATGAAGGTTTTAGGGATCAAACTCAGGTTTCCAGCCTTGGTGGCAACTTTCTCAAACCACTGTGCTACCCATCCAGCTCCAAAGCAGTAACTTTAAACGATGGCTTGGTCTAAGTTAGTGTTTTACATTTGGCATTACCATTCAGTTTGATTCTTGGCTGACATAATTTATTTCTACTGAAATCATTATAGATCAGTGCAATACAGACCAGCTAGAACAAGTCATCCTCCTGTTAGGCACAATTCTGAATGAATTGATTATTCAGAAATACAGCATACTTTTAAGGTGAGAAAACTGTGTAGGATAATCAAAGGAACTTTGGATGGGTTACTACAGGTTACTATGGTAATTCTATAAGAATTTTAAATCATTGACCCACTGGAACATTGTTAAGTTGTTCTCAGGCATCCTATTATGTGTAGGGATTTAAATCCATTTATGTGTTTTTGTGTTACCATGTTAATAATTGTACTTCTTTGTATTTCTACCATAATAAAACTGTTACCAAATCAAGAATTGCATAACTATTTTCCCCAGATAATTTGCTTCCTCCATCTTGTAAAGCATATAACAAAAATGCTAAGCATGAATTTAATTAGTTTTGGTTAAAAGATACTAATGTCCCAAGTCTTGTTACATTATTTAGGTATGTCTCAGTGCTTGCCACTAATTTCATATCGCATAGAGAATCCAAGTACAAAAGCATCCTTACTTTAGTCATTATAAAGGTATCAGCTGGTTAGCACTTTCACAAAGCTCTTCACCATTGTTGTGGCAATAGCTGATCAGTATTTATGACCTGCATCTCAGAAAGATGAAAGGTCAGCTTCAAGCAAGACAAGAAGCAACCTCACTAACACAGTGAATGGCATTTTAAGAAATCAACAATCTCAAATTATAAAGTAACTAGCCACTTTAGAAAGTAACTAAACACTCCTTCCACCTCTGACAGGTAGAGAAGGTAGGAAGTTAGGAGAGGATATAGTCCTCCATACTTCTCTGATAGTCTTGTTTGAATTTTTCTCAGCAGGGTCACTAGACTTATCCAATAAATCAAAGTATTCAATTAAGTTTGAATCTGATTTCATCAGCATAATTTATATTTTGAGCGTTACACAGGATACACATCATCACTATTATTTATTTTTCTGAACTCTTAACAGGATACCCTTGATTTAAATGGCAACCCAATCTCATGGCATTACAAAGCTTGAAGCTTTTATCTGCTTTCCATCACACTTCAAAAGGTCATGCAGACCAAGGTGTTATATATAACTTGAGCAAGATTATGTGCTGGTGCATGGAGACAGGTTCATTGTCCTTGAACAGGGGTGGTAAACTTTGAGCTACTAAAATGTGTGAGGATACAGAGATACTTAGCTTGAGCATCATAGGAAAGAATTGAGAGTAATAATTTCTGATTGTAGGTTATTTCAACATGAAATGTTTTTCTACTAACACTAATGAGCCAAGCATGTACATGAAGTATGTTTGTGTGTGTGTGTGTGTGTGTGTGTGTGTGAGAGAGAGAGAGAGAGAGAGAGAGAGAGAGAGAGAGGGGGGGGGGGAGAGGGAGAGGGAGAGGGGAAGGGAGAGAGAGAGAGAGAGAGAGAGAGAGAGAGAGAGAGAGAGAGAGAGAGAGAGAGAGAGCAGTTCACTTGTTCTACTTATATACATGCTGTTTAGTCCAAAGAAACCATGCAGAACAATGCTTTTCCCCAATGAGCACCCTTACCTTGGTTTGGCTTCATAATGACCTTTCTACATGTAATATGTTCTTAGTAATATATTCTTCACAAGTATTTATCAGCCTGATTGAGTTATAAACACATCAACACAGAGGGCATTTAGAAGTGTGTTCCAATGCTGTAGTTCACTTTTGAGTTAAGTCTTTTTTTTCTACAAGATGAGTTCAGTGAGCCTATGGCACGTCTTCAGGTATCTGTTCTTATCTTATTGCTTAGCTCAGGAGTTAGAAGTTCACGCTAGCTCTCCAGAAGCCTCCCTCTTTTGTGATAACCCTTTGATATTATAAGTGAATTCTTTTATCAGAACTTTCAAAGTGCATGCCATATAAGATGATGAATTAAGCTGTTTTCAGTAAACCGTAAGTACATTTGTATGTCCTCCATCTCTTTTTTCTATAACACTGATTGGCAGATTTTTCTTTTTACTATATCATGACAACACAGGATTATTCACTGTAAACTCTAGTTTGTTTCTGAGTATGGCTACCCCTGATTCTGCTTCAGCATATACTTTTCAGAGATTTTATTACAGCAAACTTTTCGTGTGTGATGTGCTGTCAGTCCCACTTGTCTAGTTTAAACTTAAGTGTTGAATGGTTGAAATTTTCTGCCTATGGAGATTTCTCCGAAGCAGTTTCTAGGTATACATTGAATCCTATTCTTGCTTTTTTGCTGTGACAATGCTAATGTTAACAATTTTACAAGAACTCTTTTAAAAAAGTTTCAAACTCTTTATTGAAGATCAATAAGTACACTAAAAATATACACTAGGAAGTGCATAGCTCTCTTTTTTGAATGTGGGAAGAGGAAAGACTAAAACCAAGTGTAATGAAATATATTCTGAAAATGCCATGAATTCTGTTTTCATATGCTAAATCTAATAGAATAAGAACAGAAAAAAACTGTTCACAGTAAATGAACTTTTACTGAATAAAAAAATCTTTATACTTTGTTGTAAATAGATAATATTAAAGATTCACA